>NC_088923.1:5520000-5820000 GCF_038396675.1 Hydra vulgaris | reverse complement strand
TTTTAAGAGAAATCACTGGTAAAGCTAAAACTAAATCAGGCGCTTTGCCTAGCGGTATTAAAGTTAATGATATTATTTTGTATGCTTCAAGCGATATTGCAGTTGAATTAAATAAGCATTTTATTTTAGCGGGGCCTAACTTAGCAAAAACTATTCCATATACTAGTAACACTTTTGAATTTTTACCTCAAAAAACAACAAATCTTAAAAGTGCACCGCTCTAGTGACGTCAAATTGTTTGTTTGCCCGAATATAAAACCACAACCACTGCGCTTTTAAGAAATTCTTTTGTTTTGTGCAATGTTTGTCCGAATATCAATACCAATGCTTTACGTTTTTGGAAAAATTCTATTTTTAGACCCAGAGCATTTATTCATGCAACAGGATATAGCAGAAAATCGTATGGAGACTATCGAGATTAAAAAAGTCTATTTATCTAAATCTATCAATCAAATCGACACAAATAACTCAAGTGCATGGTAATCAACAATGCTGAAGATGTTTTGAGTTTAGTTAAAGACAAATAAAATGAAAAAACAAAAATTTCGAAAACAACTGCAAAATGCAGGAAGAAAAAAAAGTTGTTAAATGTACTGGAAACATTTGTAAAGTCAAAAAGTTGAGGAAATGTCAAAAATGCCACAATATTTAGAAATCCCAATGCAGCAAGTTAGCATGGCGTGTTGATGGGAAAAACCTACTATGATTTTTCTTGCTGCAGCTTTGCAAAGAACAGTGACAAATCGAACAAGTAGCTTATTTAACGCAGATAGTGATTTAGAGAGCAATGAAAAATTTTATTCTTCTAATGTCATGTTATAATAAAAATTCAAGTTGTGTTATTGGACTTACATGTTTCTTAGCTAAATGCACCCCAAAAACCTCATAACTATTAAGTTGAACTTGGATCAGTAACATAATACTGAAATTGATTTAACCATTTGATTATTATTGAAAAGGACGGTCAAGAGCTTATAAAAAGAGGATTTATAAGCTCTTGACTGATCTTTACAAAATTGCTAACTGATAAAGCTAATATTTGCATTTTTAAAAGTATTTAAGACTGAAAAAGTTGCTATAAAAAAAAGAGAAAATATTCAAAAATACTCAAAAAGGTTTTTTTTATTTTTAAATAGGCCTGGCTATAAATTGTAGCTAGACCGGGTGGTTTTTTAGAGTGCTTTAGCTTTTGCGGTGCATATACCTGTTAGGACACTCGCCAAACAGATTAATAAATTAAAACTCACAAAAAAATCAAGCTAAGTAACATTTTTCAATAGCCTCTATTCCCCAAACAGGCAAAAAGGTTATTAAGATATCACATCCAAAAAGTTTTAATTACTTTATTTTTAACTACTTTAAGTTTAATTTTATTATCATTTACTCTTTTATTCCTGTGAATTTGTTTAAAAAAATTATAATAGTAACAAACTTTTTAGCACTAGATAAGACACTTTTTTTTGCCAAGTACCCTTACAAATAAATCTACCTTGTTTTTTGCAAAATTCCGTTTCGATAAAAGATCTCAGTTTACCAATAGGATCTGTGACTGCGCCGTAACTTTCCGCAGTATACTTGTGATGCCAATAATAAACTTGATATAGTGTAGGATTTTCTCTAGCATCTGACGCCTTTTGCTTACTATCTATACCATATTTAATCGAAAGTTTTTTTCAATGAATACGCGCTTTGCCTGGTGTCATATCATTAGAGAAATATTTGTTAAAAGTTTCCTAAAATGTAAGAAACTCGAATTTACTTATTTCTGGTTTCAAACGTTTATCTAATAAAATGGGATAGTTAATTTATATTTCATAGTTAACTATTTGCGTCTAATACATGTTTTTTTAAACAACATTTTTACAAATAGTTTCAGTAACGTAAAGATTTCACTTTTGTAATGCTCCAAATTTAAGAAACTTCAGATCGCTCCTTAAAAAGTGTTTCCTATAAATGTTATATTCATATATAAGCGTTTCATATATAGTATATAGCAATAAAAGGTTACCTGTAATCCATTGTCGCTTTGAAGAAAACGTAGTACATCAGGTGTGATTGTGCGTATTAAAAATTTTTGACAACACTCGCAAGAGGCTCTTCTCTGCATAAAAAGTTGTCGTTTTTCTTAGTTGCGCAGTTCACTTTTTTAACTTTAACATCCACTATAATGGACAGTTGGTGTTACAGTAACTTTTTTCTTTTGATTTGTTTTTGTTATTATGTTGACATAGCCTAATCTTATGAAACTGAAATCTATTTAAATAATATTATATATACTTATTTATTTGAAAATCATATTCACATTAAGTACATGTTTTATTCGTATCATTAAAAAATTTTGGTGTACAACATTTGGTGTCAAACATTAATGCAGACTTAGGTAGCCACGCAAAATTATTCTACGACCTTTTTAATTTATTTCTACGTATATTTAAAAAATGCTTGATAAATTATTTGAAAAAAAGAATTACTTTGACTAACAGTTTTTAGTAACGCATTTTAATATAACTATGATTATTTTAAATTTTGCTAACAGAAATTAACTTGCCTCTTGGGATGAAGATTTCGTTGAATAATAAATTTCGTGTTGTTTGCAGCTCCAAATTTTTCCATCCATTCCTCTGCTGCTTTATCTGAACTAACAATAATTCTTATCTCAAGAAAATTTTCAGTCTGTAGAACAACTTCAGTTATAGAGTCGTCTGGATAAACAAAGTTCATCGTTGTAAATTTTTCTGTTACTAAAGTTTAGAATCATATATAAAATAAATTTTTTATTAACTTATAGGTGATCATTTATAGGTGACGTCGTAATAGGTCAACTTATAGGTGACGTCGTAACAGATGATCATTAACGTTCATAAGACGTCGCAAATATGACATTTGCGACGTCTAATGAACGTTTTTTACGACACTTGTCCACAGGCAATATTATAGGGTGTCTGCCAATATTTTAAGGTGGGGTTTCATTATTATTTTTCTGATTTACTAGGAGCTGTTTGTAAATTACTTTGCCACGCCAAGTTAACAATCTAAATAGAAGTTGGAGATAATTATCTCTCTCGCGCAGAGCCATATTGATTATAAAGCATGATGAAGAGTTGGTTTTCCTAATTTCTCCCTAATTTTTCCAAAATTTTAATTCTATTTCCCTGATTTTTTTAAAGTTATCTGACTTTCATGATCTAGCAGACACCCTGTATTATTAAAATTAAAAAAGATTAACTAAATTAAAACACCCTAAATTGAAAAACTAAAATTGAAAAATTTACTGCTCTACCATTAAATAAGTTAAAAAGTTAAATTTTTTCGATTTTTGTCAAATATTATCAGAAATTTTACGAGGAATCTAAATAAAAATACATATCTAAGTTCAAAAACGTAAACTTTTCAAGTATTTTGGGTTACTATGGTTGTTTAATATGAGATAACTTGTACAGCAACGGTTGCTAAAGAGCAATTTTCTAGTACTTTTTGTAATTGCGGTAAATTTTCTAGTACTTTTTGTAAATGCGGTAGTGGTGTAGTGGTAGAGCGCTCGTTTTGTAAGCGAGAGGTTCCGAGTTCGATTCCCACCACGTCCCTGGTAGTACCGCGCTCAACTTGTTTCTCCGCGCAGCGGCCTTGTTCGTCAAGGTTCGTGTTTCGGAGTTATAGAGTTGAGAGAGGGTGATAACCACAAGTAGCCTCCTCATCTGTAGTAGCCTTCTCGGCTTTGGGGAGGTGAATTATTTAAAAAAAAAAAAAAAAAAAAATTGAACTAATTTAATAAAACGGATATTTGTAGTCTAAAGGGTATAATAACCAATTTTAAATAATTGTTTTACTTTTATAATTAGATTTTTTAATTTTGGATTGAAAAATTTACTTTTGTGCTCACCGTTTCCCAAAATTTTTAAGATGTTGTTGACAAAACGCTTTGAAATTTTCCCATAAATTTAAGAAGGGTATAACTACAACTTGAACCTCAATCAAACATTTACATCAAGTAGAATCTCTTATATCAATTTTTGGGCAAAAAAATAAGAATGTTGTCACAGATTAATTATTACTAAAAGTAGAATTAATATCCAACTTTGATTTTAGGTTCAGATTATTATTTGTCCTTTTGTTAATATACCCTAAAGATTTTATTTCGAAAGCTTTATTACCTGTTGCGTCTTTTAGGAAACAGATCCGATTCTTTTCTGTCCTTTATCTCATAAATTCAGCGCATGTGCAATGAATTCAATAATTTTTTAAACTTCATATTTCGTTATTTTTATGACTATGCACAAAATAACTTTTTTTTTTTTAAATAAAATCAGCAAATTCAATTTTTAATTTTATTGGCAGAGAATTCCCTTTAAGGTGGTATTATTTTTATTTTCTTAAATATTACTCATAATAAATATCTTTGACGAATTACGAGCATGTTGATAAAAATCTAAAACGTGTTGCAAAAAGATTTTTCATTAAAAAAAAAAGGCTGACTCAGCAAAATAAAAAAAGTTAACGCTCATAGTACATAAATATCTTAAGATTACATCAATATTAAAGATTGAAATTTCGCACAATGTTAGTATACTAGTGTAACTTGTGCCTAAACCAAAAATATTTAAAAAGAATTTAAACGATCTAAATTGACAGACTTATTATTAAAAAAAACAACAACCTATATTTAGCGATAAAACACTCAGCTAATTGGGTAATTGCAAATCAATTTTTGTTTTAAGGATCAGACACTAAAAACTTAAATAATAAACATATCCTGAAAATTTGAAGCAAAAATAATGATTTTTTATTGAGATATTGTTTTCCTACAACTACTCGTGAAAAAAAAAAGAAACTGAGAAAAATCAATTTTAAAATTAAATCATGTACACTACTCCGTTAAATCATTAAAAATCACCAACAAAAAATCTTTTGCAGTATTATTTAAAAAAAAAAAAAAATTTACTATTGAATTCTACAAGGTTCTATTGTCTAAATAACATTTTTTCATATTTTCTATTTTTCCCCAAAATAGAAAATATGAAAAAACTTAGCATGTCGCCCATATTGTGCAATATTCAAAAAGGGCTTCAATTTTTTAAGTGTGGCATCATGCATATTGTATGCTTAACACATAGACTATATGGAAACTGCGAAGAAACATGTAAAGTATTTTCACATTTGCAATGTGAAAATGCATTATATATGTTGATATTATTAAATTATTTTTACTTATGATATAAACAGAAAAAGGAAAACACTGAAAAAAATATAACATTTTTGTTTGTTCATTTAAACACAGAAGAATACATTACTATAATACGAAATAATATAAAACCGAGTAAAAATTTCTAAATAATTTACAATTTTTATAATTTTATTTTTGCAATGTATTTAAAAAAATTTTTAATATTTAATTATTTCATAAGATCTAAATCTATTGCGATAATAGCAAGGTAACTTAGTCAGTTCTGCACCATGATTTTCAGAAAATTAGATTTTAATTAGAGTTTCGAAAGTTAAGATAAACCAGTGTTGCTATTTGATAACAAAAAAATAAAATCCTGACATTATTGAATGTCAAATAGTAGTAGTAATGGCCACCATAAAAGTAAATAAACAACTCTTGAAGTTAACTGATAGATGTCACTGTTTTTGGTTGCACATAAAAGTAGCAAATATCACATAAAAGTAGCAAAGGATGCAATTATAATTGATAATATATCATGATATAAATAATAGTCACAATTTCTATTTTTATTGAAATGTTATAACTGACAGTTGGTATCTGAAAACAAAAATTATACTTAAATCATATAGTCAATATAATATAATACCATATACTATATAAATTAAATATAGATATATAAACTAAAATTGTGAAATTTTTTACATCAAGGATATTTAAAAATAGTAAATATTATACAAGTAAATTAAACACATGACAAAACTCAAAAATAATAATGAAAGAGGGACAATAAAAGGGCATATAAAAATATGAATAATATTATTAATAATAATAATATTAATTACGAAAATAATAAAAAAATATTATGGAGAAAATATACCTTTTATAATAATAATAATAATAATAATAATAATAATAATAATAATAATAATAATAATAATAATAATAATAATGAAATAATAAAATTTAATTTAAGAAAAATAAAATAACAAATAAAATAAATAATAATTTAGTTATTAATATAAACGTATAATAAAAAATGAAAAAAAAATAGATAAATATTAGTTCAGAGAAATAACAAAAAGTTGCAGGAAGGCGTTAGTTTTTAAAATAGATAAAAGTAAAAAAAAAACTTCATGCTACTAGCTATCTTTTGAATGTACAAAAAAATCTAAGATTATAACTAGTTTATTAAACAAATTTTAATACTAGATAATTTGAAACATGGTACAAGCACAATTTTATTGCCAATGCCTTAGTTAAAGCAAATCTTAGTGCCAAATAAAGTTACAGCATCCAAAAAGAAATTGTATCAGTGGCGGATTTACCATATGCGAGGCCATGGGCAAGTTTTCTATTATATTAGTTGAGTTTTTAATTCTTGTGTTCTATTGTGTTTTGGATATTTACCAGAACATAACGAAGCAAAAAACGCACCTAGGTTTTAAATGTACATTAAGTATTTTTTTTATTTTGGATGAAGATGCACTAATAAGACTACTCAAAATGCGATACCATTTATTTTTTTCGCAGATTTTAGGAGGATCGATTACATTGACTTAAAACTTAACCTTTCTGACTTTTAAAGACGCAAACTCATCAATTAAATCAGAACAGTCCAAGGACCGACTTATTTTATTTTCAATGGAAATTAAAGCTAATGCAGATAAGTGGTCTTGACCCATAGTGGAACGTAAATAGTTTTTTATGAGTTTTAATTTGAAAATTTTTATGAGTTTTTAATTTGGTTTTTTACATCATTCATTACTTACATTATACCAAAAAATTGTAACTCGCACACAATCATAACACAACATTTTTTATACCAACAACAATCATACTATAGCTATAGCAATATAACAAACGAGAAACTAAAAACAAAATTGTTGTCAGGAAAAATAAAAAGATCGTTAATGAAGACATTAAAGTGCTCACAAAAACAAAAATGGCATAGCGACGTCAAACAAATATAATACTACAGAAACCACAAACCTTTTCAATATAAAACCAAAAACATACCAGGATTTTGTATATTAAAATGTACATAAAGAACTCAACTCATAAAATGCATGAAGACTCAAAGTCAGAAGGAAGGAACAAGCATCCTCATGATAACAATAATGTAAAATAATAAAAATAGTATGTAAATGTGATAAATTAGTAAAAGAAAAATCAGTCTTTGTTGTAAGTTCTGTAACGTCGAGTCTAATCAAAAGCCAGCGAAAGGAGTGAATATAAAAGCCACAGCAATAATAAGGAAAGTGCCAGTCGTAAATCAAAGAACCCAAGATGGCTTTAACAGCAATGCAAGGAGAGTCTCCAACTTTAGACTTCACCAACTCACCAAGGATATTCCCAGGGAGGGGGCAGCCCCGCTTATGGGACTATTGTCAATAACTGTTAGCAAATGTAGCCATACTTCATCGAATCCACAATGGATAAAACACCTATACATGGAATAAACACTGATCTATGGCTCAAAGAGAAACCGCTACAACAAATACCCGGAACCAGCTTAACATCCCATCACTGCTCAGATTATGTCTTAGCAACAGTAAAAATGTAAAGACAATATTATATAAAATAAATAAACAAACAAACAAAAAGTCATTCAGTTAGGAGGATGGAAAAACAGAAAAAGCCTTTGAGACGTGTAGGTGTATATGGGCAAAGATATAGTTGTCACAGTCATTGTCAATGTATATGAGACTAGAAACCGCATACTCTTTCATATGGTTGCCAGGCATTATGTATAACGCAAAAAAAAATTGCTACATACATAATAATAGATGTATATGTAAAGTTGAATATTTTATAAAAATACTGTTTATAAAAATACTGTACGCTTACATTATATTGAATTTTAATAAATGAGTTTCGATGTTTATATTTATTGTACTAAGAAAATTTTTTTATATTACTTGTACTAAGAAAAAAAAAAAGCGAGGCCACCTGAGCACGAGGCCACCGGCAAATGCCTGCTTTGCCTGTGCTTAAAACTGCCGCTGAATTGTATAACCAAAATTGACACTAAAATGCTCAGATTGCAGTTGAAAAGTTGGTCATAATTGACCAACATCTGCCAAACTATTTTCATCTGTCTGGTGCAAAAAAAAAACAAAAAAAGATTAGCCTTAAAGCAAATAAGAGGAAAATAATATCAAGGTTTCTAAAAGTAGTGTAAATCCTTATCTTATTAAATTAGGTTTTATTTTTTTGGACCAAGCAAGTAACTACTGCTGCATAGTCAAAAAAACAAAATTGTTTATTAGTTGAGTAGGCCAAGAACCCCCAATATTTGTTACGGCCTAATATAAACTCCAGTAGGCGCAAAACACGTGTCAGAATAGCTATATATGTGCATATGTAGCTATTCTGATGAGTTATTGCAAAGGAGATCAGAAGTCTTTCAGATGGAGCTATGATTAATATATTTTTTTGATTTTACAAGAATTCAAATGGAAATAAAAACTGTAGACATAAAAAATCAAAAAGATGCACAAATAAAAAATAAAACAATACAAATAATAACAAGAAAATGAATAAATAACACCAGTAATTATTAACTGTTAAAATTACTGTTATAAAAATAATAATAGTAAAAAAACGTTGATGGCAAAAAAAATAACAGAAATCAACGTAGATGCAAGAATCAAAATAAAAAAATATTTATATAATACTTAATCTACTTTTATGCTTAACATAAAACTAAGCTAATATTATTATATGTATTAAAACTTTTCTGTCAGTGCATAACTATCAAATTGTTGTTTTGAGATTAATATTTGTTTATTAGAAACTATTTTTCTTATTATATATATATATATATATATATATATATATATATATATATATATATATATATATATATATAAAATAAATTTAGTATCGAGAAAAACTCGTATTAATTGATGTTTATAAAATAATAATAATAATAATAATAATAATAATAATAATAATAATAATAATAATAATAATATATATATACATATATATATATATAAAAGTATATTTTAGGCGAATTTAGATCTTTTATTAAGAAGCATGGCCACTCTGAATTGAGATTGAAATTGTTAATTATCATTAATAATAAAATACTGTTATACTATATACTGATATTTCTTCGCATTTATTGGTTATCAATAATAATAAAATAAACTATAACCATATTATCAAATACAACAATCATACCTGACAGGTTGATCAAAGCATACTTCACTTAAGAAGTTGTTTAAATGATAAGAATAACTTTTTAAGCTAACTCTTTTTTATTTTAATAAGAATAAGTAGGTACGTGACAATTGCGTTTTACGGAACCGAATTTTGTGCTAAAATTTTGTGCCACGCTTTTCGCAGTCTCTTCAAAGTTACCGTGCTTGTGGAAGGCTGAAATAACTTTTTAGTATTCGTTATCAACAGATTATTTTTAGAAAGAAGAATAGTTGAAGCTTATTTTCGATTTGGTTTTAATTATACTCAATTGATATATTAACGAGTTTATTGATGTCAAAGTTTTAGTCGTACTTCTGTGGTGAAATTAAAGTCCAGGATATAGTCTTTTTTTTTTCTATTCAATTTTTATTTTTAAGTTATTCATTTATCTATGCATCTGCCAAATTTTGTTGAAAATTATTATGTAGCAGTCAGACTATTTCTTGCTGCACTTTTGTTACCTAATTTACATTTTCCCTGATGTTAGCGCGGGAGACAGAGGGGTCCATTGATTATTATTTTTATATATATACTTTTTTTATATATTCATATTACTAATATTATTAGCAATATTTAACTTGTCATAAATTGATATTATTAACCTAGATACTTTATAGTGAAAATATGATTAAAAAATTTGTAAATTTCAACGAAGTTGTTTTATTAAAAGGATTTTTAGTAAATAAAAAAATAAGGCTTAAATTTTATATTTCATTTAGAAACAAAATGGAGAAAGAAAATAAAGGTTTTACATAGAATTTCATATCATATTCATAATATAATTTAGATATGAATCAAATTAGTTATGAATCATATCTAATTTGAAGTTTGAACGTTGTCTTTATTTAACAAGGAATGCCTTTAGATTATAATTTATAACTAATAAATAAGTTATTTTTATATAAATCTATTAGGCTATCTTTATATTACTATTTGGCCACTATCTAAACCTTTATGTATAACTTAAATATTTCTTTCGCTGTTTTTGATGCTCTAAGTTGTGAAATGGCGTCAGCCAACAACATCAGTTAGTTACTTTCTTTTTTCAATAGCTCTGTAGTTATTTTTATTATATATATATATATATATATATATATATATATATATATATATATATATATATATATATATATATATATATATGTATATATATATATGTATATATATATATATGTATATATATATATATATATATTTATATATATATATATATATATATATATATATATATATATATATATATATATATATATATATATATATATATATATATATATATATATATATATATATACAAATGACTTACTATATGCAAATTTTTATATTACTTTGTAAAAAAAAAGTTAATTTAATTTTTGTTTAGATGAACTTGCTTTAGAGAGGATCAGTCAGTTAAATCCCTATTATATGAATTAATTTAGTATTTAGTCATTTACTATTAGTTTTCAAATACAGTTCTTTATTATGCCTATGTAGATTGTTGTTAGTTGTATTTTTGTATACCTAATTCTTACATTTTATTAAGTCACTCTTTTTTTTCTGTAGACAAATTAGAACAAACAATCAGTAAGTTTAGTTTAAATTGTTTTAGTTACTATATCATTTAAAAGTATTTGTATGCTGTGTTAGTATTCCTTGTTAGCTTTGAATAAACGTTTTGATTTAAAATTGGCATTTAGGTGAGTACGGCCAGCAGATACGTAAGTTTCATAGATTTCTACATTTTTCAACATATAACTAATTGATACATCATTACAAATATACACTTCAAGTAAATGTTTTAATTTAAAATTCGTATTTAGGTGAATATGGCAAACTAATATGTAAGTTTTGTAGGTTTCAATATTTTAAAGTGTATACTTTGTCAATACATCATTATATAGGTATTATAACTCGAAATAAGTGTATTTTAAAGTTGAAAAATATTCCATTCACATTCCAACAATTTTAATTTATTTTCTTTATCTTTAGCAAACCTACTTCGATAATTGGTGAGAGAATTTATATATATATATATAAAATTGTTATATATATAAACTCAGCGGCGGTTTTAAGCACAGGCAAAGCAGGCATTTGCCGGTGGCCTCGCATTTTTTTTTCTTAGTACAAGTAATATAAAAAAATTTTCTTAGTACAATAAATATAAACAACGAAACTCATTTATTAAAATTCAATATAATGTATGCGTACAGTATTTTTATAAACACTATTTTTATAAAATATTCAACTTTACATATACATCTATTATTATGTATGTAGCAATTTTTTTATGCGTTATACATAATGCCTGGCAACCATATGAAAGAGTATGCGGTTTCTAGTCTCATATACATTGACAATGACTGTGACAAATATATCTTTAAAGTACAAACAGGGACACCATCCATGCGCAACATGGCACTGTTAATACTTTGATATTTTTCAGCTGTTGATGGAATCAGCCTCTCTGAGAGCTACCACAGAGTTCGGGAAACCTGACTACCAGCCGGCCTCAGAACCATAAAACTGAGTTTTAGAGCTGTACCCTCATAAGGAGATAATAGAATGAGTTGCCTAGTCATAAAAACAGTGACACAAGCAAACCCATGCATTGAGTCAAGAAGATCCAGCATTCAACATCCTAAACTGGAAACAATGTATTAAAAATACATCTGCGCCAGCCTAATAGATGAAGAAGGGGTGCGAGGCTGGTCAACAGATAGAATCTGTTTACCCCTTAAGTCTTTGCCTAGGAGGCCTTCTACAAGACAGTAGCTGGGTGCATTTAACATCTGCCCAAGATGAGTATTTTTATCGAGACACCATCTCTAGCCTTGACTCAACCAAGAGCCCCAAGGCAGGGGGTGTTTTAAATCGGAGTTGGCATCTCCTAGCCTTTGCCTAAAAAGGCGTATCCTACAAGGCAGCAGGACATGAAGCAGATTGTACTGGGTTACATGTTACCAGTTGCAGGATAACCTGATCTGACAAAAGATAATGTAATGTATTTTTATTTTTTAGTTTTATCTTCTTCTGTTAATACTGGTATGGTTTACATATCTTTACTTTTTAACAACCAAATAATTTTAAGACGATGCTGTATTTTATGTTTATCTTTTAGTGCCATCGTCATCTGAACGAATTGGTAAGGTGTATAAAGTGAACTTTTCAGAATGATTGTAATTGGAAAATTATTACAAGAATTTGATTTTAGTTTATTATGCCTATTTCTTTATTTTAGTGCAAATTTCATCTGTTCCAGTTGGTAATGACATATATTTTCTCGCTTTGAAAATTGATTTAAGTATTTTTTATTATTATTATTATTATTATGCTTTTTTTTCTTTATCTAATGCAACTTGTATGGCTATATATATCAACTTTGCTACATGAGTTTATATAAAAAAATATTTGCGAGATTATTAATTCATACCAGCACTTATCCAATGACCAACTATTTGATTTAGAAGATGTCATAGCAGATAGAATTGTTGGGAAGAAACTAGAACATGAGTGGTACAATCCAAAGACATGCAAAAGTGTTTTATATCGCGGCAGAGTAAAAAAAGTTAATAAAAGAAAAAATGACTTCATTTACACCATTTCTTACTGGAAAGATGATGAAACTGATAATGAAGCTGTTGACTATTGCATGAAAAAGATCCAGCTTGCTGCTGATGTTGTTTCTGGTGAGTTACAATTTAATTTAATAACACTGCAAGTGTTGTGACTTGCATAAATTATATAGCAAATGTTGTGACTTGCCTAAATAATACAGCAAGTGTTGTGACTTGCCTAAATAATACAGCAAGTGTTGCGACTTGGCTAAATAATACAGCAAGTGTTGTGACTTGCCTAAATAATACAGCAAGTGTTGTGACTTGTTAAATTTTTTGATAGACGGCTCTGGCTTACCTTCACGTGGTGTCTATCGTTAAAAATGATTAAAACATAGTTTCACTTTTGGAATTAATTATTTTAATCATTCACTAAAAGCCAAGACAAAAATATATTATATTATCTTTACAATAGTTATACATTATTATTATTATTATTATTATTGTTTAATATTTTATTTATTATTTATTTTGAAACAGGAAATTTGTTTGTTAACCAAACAAAATGGCTAGCTCGTTAACTATACTGTATCGTCCTTACTTCTGTTAATGTGATAATCACATGAAAGACTTTATTATAGGTTTTTGATATACTTGGTTAGAAAGATGACATGTTTTTTACAGCCAATTGACTTATAGCCCCACATTAGTAGTTGTATAATTTATTTTGTAATATATATCCAATTAAATAATGATTTTTGGTTAGAAGTGGAAGGGGCATTAGAATGCCCCTTTCTTATGACATATTTGGATATGCCCTCCCTTATACTCCACTCTCCTATGACCATGGATGCACTACTAATGTATCTTTTAATCTAGTGGAATATGTTTTTTACTTCTTTGTTGTTGTACTTTAAATATTCAATCATATATTACAAGAATTGAAACATTTTTTGATATTATAGTTCTTAAACATCATCAACATATCTACTGTGAGTTTTACATTCATCTCCTATATCTGGTGGTTGTTTGGTATAAATTTATTTTTTAATTTATTTCTAATTTATTTCCAATTTTATAATTTATTTTTTAAATCTATTGTTCAAATTTTAAGAATAATAATTTTTTTTTTAGGTGGAGAGGTGGGGGGGGGGGGAAGTGGCATGTGGTGGGCATACGCCCCTTCCGTAATAGAAACACCACTTTTATACGTAAGATTGTATAACATAAGTTTATGTTGTGTACTAATTTTACTCATTTTAGTAAAGATATAAATATTTATAAAATCAAGTTGTTTTTGATCCTAGGGTATGATACACCCATCGCCACCACACCCACCTCTATTGCTAACATTCACCTCTCGTATATTTTGGTGGTTTACTATAAATTTAAAACAACTTTTTTGTGTATTTATATTGCTTATGTCTTTATGAAAAAAATTTTTTCTGAAAAAATTGTTCAGTTTTATACGGGCGAGGTGGTGGTTTGGTGCCCCCTCTGTCCATCCGATACATCCGGTGGTTAGAGTTTAGCTTAAAGTTGTAGCCCACTTTTACACCTATCTTTTGACACCAAGATATTTGTATTTCGATAAGAATTGGCAAAGTTATGACAATTTAAGTGAAGAAAAACATTATTTTGACCACAGTTTCTTCAACAAATCCATATATAGAAAAATCGGTACTTAAACCGTCATAACTTTTGAACCAATTGTTCGATTTTGATAATTTTTTTCACCTTTAAAATACTGAATAATCCTCTTTCTAATGATATATAACATTATAGTATTCAAACAATTTGAAATTTTTTACTCACGTACCTAGAATAAGTTAATTTCATTAAAAAGATAGGCTTTAAAGACTTGGTGAGAATAAAAATTCACTTTGAATATTTATTTTGTAGATTTCTTTGGATAAATTCATCATTTGGATTTTTACAAAAAATAACTTCAACACTTGTCAAGATTTTACTAGACTTGCTGTCTTAAAATACAATAAAATACTTTACGCTCAAAAACTACTTGTTTGATGAGTAGGTGCAAACGGCGGAGCGGATCATTTAAACAGTACAAACGGTGGGGCGGATCATTTAAACGTTACTAAAGCGAGTCATATTTCATTAAATGAACAACAACAAAAAAACGATTCAGATATAGTTTAATTTCATTAAAAAATATAATATTTAGAAGGTATTTGCATATTATAATTTTATTGAACGACAAAAAAATTATATAATTTTATAATATTTTATAAATTTTATGAACTCAAAAAACAAAGTGACCTTCCAATTTATATCAAGTGATCCGCACATTAACATTAAATGTTCTGCTAAGTATTTTAATAATTTGGATCAAAGTCTATAAATTTTAATGGTTGTTTTACCGAAAAACAACTTGATTCGCCAATTTATATCAAGTGATCCGCCAAATTTTATGAAGTGATCTTCCTAATATTTTGATGGTTTGAATCAAACATAAATTTTAATGATTGTCTTACCGAAAAACAACGTAATCCGCCAATTCATATCAAGTAATCCGCCTAATATTTTGATTGTTTGAATCAAGCTCTATAAATTTTAATGGTTGTTCTACAAAAAAACAACATGATCTACCAATTTATATCAAGTGATCCGGCAAATTTTATGAAATGATCCGCCTAATATTTTGATTGTTTGAATCAGACTCATTTAATTTTAATGATTGTTCTACTAAAAAACAACGTGATCCGCCAATTTATACTTATTGATCCGCCTAATATTTTCATTGTTTGAATTAAACTCTATAAATTTTAAAGGTTGTTCTACAAAAAAACAACATGATCTACCAATTTATATCAAGTGATCCGGCAAATTTTATGAAATGATCCGCCTAATATTTTGATTGTTTGAATCAGGCTCATTTAATTTTAATGATTGTTCTACTAAAAAGCAACGTGATCCGCCAATTTATACTTATTGATCCGCCTAATATTTTGATTGTTTGAATCAAACTCTATAGATTTAAATGATTGTAGTACCGAAAAACAACGTGATTCGCCAATTTATAATTATAGTTCTATCAAAAAACGTGATCCGCTAATTTGTATCAAGTTATCCGCCAATATATATCAAGTGATCTGCGTAATATTTTGATTGTTTGAATCAAACAATCAAAATATTACGCGGATCACTTGATATAAAATATTATATCAAGTGATCCGCCAAATTTTATAAGGTGATCCGCCTAATATTTTGATTGTTTGAATCAGGCTATGAATTTTAATGATAGTTTTACCAAAAAACAACGTGATTCGCCTATTTGTATCAAGTGATCCGCCAATTTATAATTATAGTTCCATCAAAAAACAACGTGATCCACCAGTTTATATCTAGTGATCCGCGTAATATTTTGATTGTTTGAATCAAACTCTACAAATTTTAATGATTGTATTACCGAAAAACAACGTGATTCGCCAATTTATATGAAGTGATCCGCCTAACATTTTGATTGTTTGAATCAAACTCTATGTAGTTTAATGATTGTTCTACAAAAAGAAAAAAAAAAAAAAAAAAAAAAAACATGATCCGCCGATTTATATCAGGTGATCCGCATGGACCAATTTTTAATTTTAAACAATGAGGTTACATACCTGAAGGAGTTATGTTGTTCAAAAACTCAACAGGAAAGTTACTTCTTTCATTAAGGTTATCAGTATTAATTTGATCAGCACTTTAATAAATTTTGACCTCACACGGCAAACATTCAAACACATTTTTATTGATTGATAATGCAGATTTAATGTTTATTGCTTAAAAACAAAATGTTACTTGACATTACAAAAAAAAAAACGCAATGTATTAAAACCATATAGAAATAACATTATAGTTTACCTTTTATAAATATTACCTGTAAACAAAATTATATTGAATTGTATTTCATGTCACAAACTGTTAGAATATGATCAATAAAGTAAAATTCAAATCTTGATAATTTACTAAATTTAAACCATACTTCATCAGTAGGCAAACTAAACCAAAGTAATGATGCAAGGTAGAAGAATGCGGAAGAACTAAAAAAATAAAAAAATAATATTATAAAAAATAGATATGTAAAATAGATACATGACATGATAAAATATATAACCAGTGAAATAATATATATATATAAATATATATATATATATATATATTTTTAAACATCTTCGCTTCCAACAAGGCTGCAAGCAACCACTAATTAAAGTTGGAAGTTATTGGAAGAGAAAAGATGAAGATTGTAGAGCAAGATAACGATTGACGGACGACTTAAAGGATTGCAAATTATATATATATCAGGAAAGCAAGATGAAGGAAGCAAATTCCAATGAGCTGATGTTCGAGGAAAAAAAACTAGACGAATAAGCGCTTTTGGAGCACTTAGGAACAGTCACAGAAAAAGGATGACACTTAATTGAATGACGAGTAACACGAGAATGAATTTTAGTAGACGGCACAAGAGATACTAGCTCTTTAGAGCAGTGTCCATTATAGTATTTGTGGAAAAGAGAAAGAGAAGCAACATTACGACGATGTGATAATGGTTGGAGGTTGGCTGCAAGAGCAGGTCCAACTATGTTTACAATGCGTTTTTGCACCTTGTCTAAAAGAGAAAGGGCATCATTGGAAGATCAGCCCCAGATAAGGCAACAATATTCCATACAAGGCCAGATTTGAGATTTATAGAGATAGAGAATAGAATCCGAAATAAGAAAGTGCCGAGCTCAATAAAGAGATGCAACCTTAGCAGATGCTAATTTTGCAACTGATTTGATATATGGTTTCCAAGAAAGATTGGAAGTAAGAGTTAATCCTAGAAGATGAAGAGTAGGTGACTCATCAAGTACATCACCGTTCATAAATATAGGAAGATCTAAATTATTGCGATAACGATTGGCTGAAAAAAATGAGTTTTATCTGAATTAAAGTTCACCAACCACTGTGAGCCCCATGCTGTAGCAGAAGTGAGATCCTTTTCAAGCTCAAATGCCCCCTCCAAGCATTTAGAGAGTGTTGGCTTCTTATCACGACAAGAATAAATGGTAGTATCATCAGCAAACAATGCCACCTAAGATGTGAGAATATCTGGAAGATCGTTAATGTAAATTAAAAAGAGTATAGGGCCAAGGATAGAACCTTGAGAAACTCCTGAAGTTACAGAATAAGAAGAAGAGTGTTGTCCATCGAGGACAACTTTTATGCTATGATTGGAAAGGAAGGATTTAATGATCTTAAAGATGTTGCCGGATACACCATAAGAAGAAAGCTTATGGAGAAGACCAGCATGCAAAACTTTATTAAAAGCTTTTGAAATGTCAAGAGCAATGGCCTCAACCTCTCCACCTTCATCTAATGCACGATAAAACCAGTCAGTTATTACTGTTAGCAAATCAGCTGAAGAAGATCGAAATCAATATTGATGGTCAGAAAGTAAGTTATTAGATTCAAGATGAGAAAATAAGTGTTTGTTAATTAAAGATTCAAAAACCTTGCTTATGATAGGAAGAAGACTTATGGGACGGTAGTTAGACGAATCAGATCGCTCTCCAGAATTTTTGAAGATAGGGATAACAGATGCTGCTTTCAAGCAGGCTGGAAAACAAGACTCTGATAAGCACTTGTTGAATAGTTTTGAAAGTATAGACGACAGTTCCGGAGAACGCTTCTGCAAGACAATAACAGGTATGTTGTCTGGGCCACACACACACACACATATATATATATATATATATATATATATATATATATATATATATATATATATATATATATATATATGTATATATATATATATGTTTGCATACATAAATAAATTATTATATAATTTTAAGTTTAAAGATAAATAGGACAAGTATATGTATTAAAATTAATATCAGAGCTCCAGGTTATAACTCCTAGTGACCTTATAGTTTTGCCAGTTACTAAACCTTCATAATTAGCTAGGACTTCGATCACTTACTTATTTAATCAAATTAGATATTAAGATAAATCACATTTGTTTGAAACATATGACCCAAAATGTCATCAATGATTAGAATTTATACTTGATTATATATTTTTAACTACTAAAATTGTACTCGGAGATGCCAAATATTAAATATTTAAATTTTTACCCCATTCATCCAGATTTTATTTAGACCGCCTCATGTTTAATAATATTGTAGATTCTTTACTCATTTTCCTAAAATGTTTCATTTATTTTTCCATTTATTACGATTATTTATTTATTAGGCACCTCAGAGTAATTTAATGTACCGTGAGTTACACCGCAATTTGGTCAAATTTATGATTTTTCATTTTTATGATTCAACTCCAATGCTGCGTTTAACAGCTAGTATGTGGCAATACATTGTTAAAGAAGGACGCATGCAGTTTTCCTTTGGATACAGCTTCACAACATGCGCATTTCCGTCAGGTGCAGAGACTGTAAAAACTTTAAGGCTTGGAATATGTACAAAATTAAATGTGTTAGAAAGCACACATATTGATGGAGGTATGAGTTCATGCATTGATATATTGGCAGCTGCTTGCAGCTCTGCAATAACCAGGGTGTTAGCCAGCCTGATGGCACCGCGTATAACGCGGTTTCCCACTTGGTTTAAAATTCCCAAAGGTTTTTAAGATCATAGTAAAAAAAAAAAAATTAAATGAGTTTCAGATTTAAAGTGTTGCGCTAGACGAGTAAAAAAGCACAATTAGTACGCACAACAAGGAAATGAATTAAGTTAATGAATTAAGAATTAAGATCAATTTTTTAATGTGAAAAAACGTGTCGTCATTAACAAGCAAGATCATTCATTCAAAAGTTGAAAAAAAAATTATTTTTAATTTTTAATTGACGTCAGTTATTCTCCAGTTAAAATTGTTCAATACTTTTAATAAACTATTTCATTAATTTATTTTTGTTATTCAAAAAATCTTTATTTACATTCTTGCTGTTTATCTAAAGTTAGGAAAGTTACAAATAAAATTTGCATATTAATAAATATTATTATTTAAAATAAGTTAATAACGTTTTTATATTAAAAGATTTATTAATAATTTTGGTAAAATAAGTTACCTGGTTAAGTAAACCGAAAATTACAACAAAAAAAAATCAAAAGTAAAACTTGCAATGAAACGTATTATCTATATAATATTTGCGTAAAACATAAACGAAGATAATTAAATAATATTATAATATTATTAATTATTAACAATATTTACAAATTTTTTTTTTTTTAATTTACAAAATACAAAATTTACGTAGATATTTAATGTATATCTGTAAATTTAAAAAAAAAAAAAAGAAAAAAAAAAAGTTTTTGTATTTAAATATATTTTTTTACTTAAATACCTAATTTACTAGATATTTAAATATGCCGATTAAATTTAGTTAATGCCCTCATTTTAAAATACTATAGCGTCTGTATGATTTGTTGACTACAACATATTTCCGTTAAATGATCATGCTAATTGCAAATAAATAAGTTCGAATAATTTGTAAATCGCCTTAACTACACCGAGTATTTAAATTAAAGTAGCATTATATTTGACAGAAATTGGCGAGCCAACCAAGTTTTTCAATTAAAAATTATTAAAATTTCGGAAACTTTAATTTAACTTTCATTTAAAAGCTATCGATTTAAATAAGTTTTTTAACTTTTGAATGTATCTATGATAAAAATTGTAATATAAAATATGATGAACAATAATACGATTACCTATGTAAGAAAGTTGAGAAAATTTTTTTTAAGTATTTTAAAATTTTTAGTTTTAAAATGCTAAAGTATTTAAAAACTGAAACATTCAAAATCTTTCCATATAAATAGGGTTGCTAACGTCTGGATTTTACGAAAATTAAAATTTTACGGATTTTAAAAACCTGTAATAATTTTTTTTAGTGTTTTCCTTCGTAAAAGCCGTAAAATTCTGGCATTCCTACGTATAACGTATAGTGTTTTTTATCGACTGTCATTAATTAAAAAGTTGTTTTAGCAAGTTAAAAAGTTACAAGAGGATCTTGGAAATCGTCAAAAATGTTTTGTTAAAAATTAAATACTATTTAGCATTTTTTTTACATTCATAATTTAAAAATGAAAATAAAAATAACAGAAGACAATATATGAAACTAATCGTTTAAACCTTTTAAAACTGTATTTAAAAGCGATGTACGCAATTAAAAGAGATCATTAAAAATTTTCATTCATTAAAAAAATTGCAAACAATTGTCTTCTGTTCTTGTTTTCTCTCTACAATATTAAACAAAGGAGATAAGCGATTTAAAAATGAAAACTGACGAAGATTGCTCAAAATGAAACAAGTTTAATGATTAGAATTAAACATTTATAAAATATAAAAATATTCCTGAAATATAAAATAGAAAAAAATTCCTATGAATAACCCAGCAAAAATAGAAAAATTTTATTGAAACTTAATTGTTGCTAAAAAATTGTATCTACTTTTTTAAATGTCAGAACATAATGAACTTTTTTTTTTTTGGGCCACCTAAACTCCCAATTTTGCTAAAACGCTGTATGAATTTTTTTCCTGGCTAACACCCTGATAACAAGCTCTGGACTCTCTAGTTTTGGTATGTTATCTTTGTTATCTAAAACATTTAAATTTTCAATTTAAAACATCATTATTAACTTGTGAGTATATCACATATTTGTAAATATTTACTAAATAATTATAAAATCAAAGAAAAAAAAAAAAGGTTTTAAACAAACAAGTTGTTATATATTCTATGCAACATACTGATTAGGAGACTGCTGTCCATGAGAGTGTAGGGTCCAAAACCATTACAACTTTGCTTAGTTTCTGTCAAACAGAAGGTTTGAAGGCAATGCATTGCAACAACCATTGAATCAACAGGCACTTCTTTCCAATCCTGAAACTTTTAAATGACAGCATTAAGTGATTCCGATTCATTCATTATTTGTAATTATATTATCTGTTAAACCAACAAATCTGAGGTGGCAAATATAAGATATTAAAATACGTGAGTGTAAGTGGTCAAAAAAATAAATTATGAATGCTTCGCTCCAAGGTCTGAATGCATCAACTTTAACTTTTAAACAAATCTCACTTTCACATCTGAGAAATTCCTGCATTTGAGATTTGTAAACAACTAAATCTGCATGACAAGCACTGTGTTTTTTTAACCAAACCTCAATATCATTTTAGTAACTTTTTTTATTGCTTTGCTAATCCCACTCTCACCGTCTGTTACAATCGCAACCTGATTTAGAACTGGTAATTTTTTTTAAAAGATTTGAAAAAACTTTTGTGCACAGTATCAAACTTCCTGTCATGTAAAACAAATGCTACAGGCATGCAAGGCTTCTCAACAAAATAACTTATTTTAGCCACTAGAATGGATAAAAAAAAATCTTCTAATTAAATGTTGTATCATATAATAAATTTTTTTGAGAGCACATGACAAGTTGACTGATAAAATTTTGAATTCCAAACAAAACCGACAAGTCAGGATAAGTGAATATGGACCACACTAAGCCTGCAATCATATATGCCAGTTCATGTAAAGTTAAAAAAGATTCAGTGCCTAGTTTCATACTAGCCACTTTTACACTACGTACTTAAACTGTCTTGAATTTCTTGGTTGAAATTGGACCTGGCTATCCTTGCAATTGAGAAGAGGGTCCTTGTAACTGTAGGAACCAGCAATAGCATCTCGCACTGAAGAAGCTGTTGGTAAGAGCTTGATTGGTTTTCTGGAATTACCTGAAATATATATACATGAACACACACACAAAGATCCATTTTGCCACAGTTACACCGACAGGAATTTCAAATGATTTCCAGAAGTTCGTGTACTGTGATCTAAGTCGTAAAGATCTTGTTGTTACCCATTACATCAGTAACCACGACTTTGCAGTTTTAGTTCCTCATGGTATATATATCTTGCATTTTGAAAATGGTTTTTGTTTTTATTTTAAAAGTTTTACGTAAGTTTACTACTAAATAAAAGCTACTTTAAATAAAAATTTCAAATAATATTTTTAATTAAAATTCATGTAGTGTAGCCCCCTCTCTTTTTCATTCTAAACTTTGCATGGTTCAGCCCCTCCCCTTCCCCTGTTTTATGCTTCATATGCCAGTGTATACACACACACATATGTACAAATATATTTATGTATATGTGTAAAGTGGCAAACCCCAAGGAATTTTATTGGACCCATTTTGCTTCCACCTATACCCATCTGCCTGCCAATCGTCTAAAAATAATATATATATATATATATATATACACACACACACACACACACACACACACACACACACACACACACACACACACACACACACACACACATACATTGCATATACTATAAACAACCACAATATTTACATGCATCACTTGGCAACAAATAAGGAGAGTTTAAACTTTGGTGTGAATTAAAAAAAGCAAGTATAGCCAGAATCACCAAAACATGGTTTAACAACTTATCTATTGTACAGTTAGAAGGCTCCACAGTATAAAATAAAAATAGATATGGCAGGCAAAAAGGTAGAAATTGCTAGAATTATTGGAATTCATCATATAAATTAAGTGACGATAATCAGGAACACCCAAATTGTTGAGTTAAAAGAGCAAAAATATGTGCAAACAAACAAAGTTTAAAACATGCAGAGGTAATAATAAAAAATGCAGCTGAGAACAAACCAAGTTTATACTGAGATACGAATTCATTATAAACAGAAAAGAAAATTTATGGAACATATTCAGGGTGTTAGCTAGTCTAATCATTAGCCAAATGGCACTGAGTATACTCTAGAATTCCCAATTGGTTTAAAGTTCCCAAAATTCAATATCTTTTTTTTTAGTAGTAGTAGTAATCCTGGTTGCTCTCATTTTATGAATTTCCTAGCTCTGGCGCTACAAATTTTGCCTTCATGTTACAATATTGCCCACATAACAATATTATGTTGCACAGAATGCTCTCATCTTATGAATCTGCCCTTATGTCACAAAATGTGCATAGCATAAGGGCAAAAACTGCACTTATGTTAAGTTACATAGTAACACGAGGGCATTTATCATAAAACATATTTATTTTAACATAAATGATTAAGCAAGCATATTGGTCAATTTAAAAATGGAAAAGTTTAATGTATTAGTAGAATGATTAAGATTGATATAGTAATAAGTTTAGATTGATAATAAAGCTGAACAATAACATATTAGTAAATAATATTTATGTTGAACATATATGCAATAATATTTAAAATAAATTGAATAATGACAAATGATATTGACAATATATTAATTAATTAAGATTGATAATAAAGTTAACTAATACCTTAATCTAACATTATTATCAACAATAAACACAAATTTATTGCTACCTAGGTAGTAATTACTCAGTGTTTATTGTTAAATCAACAAACTTTTGTCAGATAATTATACTAATTAATAATACATTTGAGGTCCTCATTGATGTAAGTTCTATGTTTTCTTGGTACTATAATTAATAGAGATTTATAGAGATAAAGAATAGAATCAGGAGTAAGAAAGTAGCAAGCATGATAAAGAGATACAACCTTAGCAGATGGTAAAAAACCAAAATAAGATTTGATCCTAGAAGACGAAGGCTAGATGACTCATTGAGTATATTACTGTTCATAAATATAGGAAGATCTAGATTTTTGTGATAAGGATTCGCTGAAAAAATTTAGTCTTATCTGAGTCAGAGATGATTCTCTTTCAAAAAAAAAAAAAAAAAAAATTATTATAATTTTATTTTCATAGCAAAATCATAAGTTAAAAAATTCTAAAATGGGTGAGACATATTTTCAAAGTTAAAAAATTATAACTTTGAAAATATGTCTCACCCATTTTAGCGGTAGATGTTTAGGTTATATGAGGGCTTCACATCGGAATTATAGATATATTCCTGTTTATTATAAAATATATTCCTGGCTAACACCCCAATATTGCCACAAGTCAACAAATGTAAACAGTTTCAAGACAAATATTTAGTATTAAAAAAATTAACTTAATAAGTTTTAATAGTAATAAAATTTTTTAATACTAACAAAAAGTATAAAAAATTTAAACAAAAATTACTTTAGGTCTCAAGTCTTCTAAGTAATTTTTGTTTAAAATTTTTATTCTTTTTATTAGTATATACCTACATTATCAAAAGTGAGTTTGCTATAGAGCCATTTTACAATAATAAATAAATCTTTAAATAAATTGTAATAGGAAAGACAATTTTTAGCTTCAAAAAAATATTGCATATTAAATGACATCTTGAAACTATTTAATATGATATTAAATGACATTTAGATGTCCTTTCATATTTATCAATAAGATATCTTGCTATACTGTAGCATAGCCTTAAGTAAAGGATAAACTATGCCCATGTAAAGTTAGATTTAACTTTAAACATATTAAAAGAAATAAAAATACATAAAGTCTTGTGGACTACGTGTAAGTCTACATTGTAGATTACAAGTATAATTTCTTTAAATGTGTTTAAAGTAAAGTTTAACTTTACTTAAGGCATAGTAAGTGATTTCTACCAGTATAACCCAATAACTATGCTACATTATGCTATTTTAGTATACTATACTACATTAGTATACTATACTACATTTAGTATACTATACTACATTATGCTATTTTAGTATACAAATATATTTACAAAATACAAATACTATAAATATAAATATACTGAAGTATTGCTGCCTAACCTTTTCCATGATTCACTTGTATGACATAAACTTCGCCTGCCTTTGGATTATTGAGTGTAGTCGGTCTATCTTCATTATTGCTCTTGGCGATAAGATTTGCAATAAAATCTATCTTAAGATGATTTAAGCAACCTGTCAAAACTGGAATAGTCATTTCTTTTAAAAAAAAATTTAACAATATGTTTAACAATATGTTTACCAATTCGTTTGCAGAAATTCTTACTATTAAAAGTGCCGTGTTACTTGAATGATCTGCCCCGCCCCGCCCCGCCCCGCCCTGCCCTGCCCTGTACCGTACCGTACCGTACCGCCCCGTACCGTACCGCCCCGTACCTACTTTTGTTTAATAGACATTTCTCTAATTCGATTGCGCAACTGATTTCTCAGCTTCAAAAAGAGGCCAATAAGGACAAAATTGTAAACAACCTATATTCGTACTAAATAAAATGTGTTCATTTAAGACAACACAAGAAAAATTACCTTGAAAATCTCCATGTAAAAAGTCAAAATAGTCAGAGTACACGACTAAGTTAAGCGATAAAAAAACTTTATACATAACTGGATTTCACAAATAGTTGAAAATGTGAAAACTGTAAGCTGTTGCCATCCGAAAAAAACAATCGTTTAAAAAAGATTAGTAGTAGTTAATGAAAACTAATAGAGCATGCCTGAAGAATATAAAAGTTTAAAAATAATCAACGACCAATTGAAAAATAATATTTTTAGTTACAAAAAAGATAATAAATGTTTTAACTCGTTGACTGGCATGAGAAAAGAAATTTTTGCCATTTTATTTGAGTATTTAAATCCTAGAAATGAACGTGAAAGTATGAAGTATTATTATCCTGAACATCATTCTAAAGAAAAGTTACCCAAAGAATTGTTTACATATCCTTCATATATCACTAATCTGGTTATAGGTGAAACATGATTGACCAACTATCGATTGACCAACTATTCTTGTTATTAACGTGGCTTTGACTTTTTTATTTAAATTTTACTTCCTGGTTTAAGACACCAAAATCTATTGTGTCAAGATCTTATTATATGGTTAAATTTGATATACCTTAAGCTTGATGCAATACTATTTTGGTCTAATTTATTTTACCAAAAACTTATGTCGTAATGTTTCAAATAGACTTATCTTAAAACAAAAGTTATTATTGACTGTTTTGAATTGGTTTGTCAAAGAAATTCAAGCCTTACAGTTCAAAGTAGTTTGTTTTCCCACTATAAGCACCATTTTATCTTTAAAGGATTAGTTTGAATTGCTTTTTTTGTAAAATAACATTTTGTTAGTGGACTACTTATTGGTTCTATTTCTGATATTGAAATAGTTAACCAATAAATACTTTTGAAAAGAGAGCTAAAGAAGAGTGAATATTATGTAATGGCTGATAAAGATTTTTTAATATCTGATTTGCTTAAGCCTTTTGGTATAAAACGTAATTGAAGAAATCAACTATTACACAAAGAAGTTATAGAAAGTCAAACAATAGCAGCTTTACAAATTCATGTAGAATGTGCCATTTTTATTTTATAGATCTTCTTATAAAACTGTAAAAATACATGAAATGTACTATTTATTATTGAGATAAAATACATTTTTTATAAAAATACTCCAACTTATCTACAACATTTAAAAAATCACATTTATCAAAGTTAATGTTTACAATAATTCCACTATAAGTCATTTCATAAACTTACATATCTATAAACAAACATTGGTTCAGTCCAAATAAACTCATTGCTTATATATATATATATATATATATATATATATATATATATATATATATATATATATATATATATATATATATATATATATATATATATATATATATGTATGTATCTATATATATATATATATATATATATATATATATATATATATATATATATATATATATATATATATATATATATATATACACTTTTGAAAAATTTAAGATAATTTTGTTCTGTAAAAAGAATATGAACACGAATTAAATGTATTATATTTTAATATTTAATGAATTAATTACAGCTTGCTCTGATTTTTAAATAAACGCACAAAATGACGAACTTGGCTGAATTTCGAAATTTTAATGGCACTTTTTAGCAAAAATAATCAAAAAATATATATATTTCTGTTGACTTATATGTAATATAAACATAGTTAGACTAATTATAAAACATATTTAATTTAGTTACATCAAATGTGAACGGATACAGGCACTATAAAAGGCGGAAGAAAAATATCGCAAAATTTTATTAAAACTTTTTTTTTGTTAAAACAACTTTTCTTAAAAAAGATTCTTTTTTAAAAAAAAGGATTAAAAGTTTCGAATTATTTTTGCTTTCCAACGTATAATAATTTCTCGAAAAATAACACATTTTTTATAAATATACATAATATAAGCAATTTAAATAATTTGATAACTCGTTTTTGTGGATTGTCATAAATAATTTTTTTATAGTTAATATCATGATTTATGTTCTATATTTAATAAACGATCTTTGAACATGCAATTGATAATAGTTTTATTTTCATTCCATAACGAAAATACTTTTCATAATCTTACTGACTTCTAATGTTAAATACCCTTCAAGCTTCTTCTGGAGTAAGGTTTAACAAATGATGTCCTTTTCATCTAATTATGTTGATTCTTCTTAGTTGTCGATTTTAAATGCTTATAAGAATCATTCATTTTGTGCATTCTAATAAGCAAGAAATTGTTTTAGTTATGAGTTGGTCCAATAATTTGTTCTTGATGTAGTAAAAGCACTCTTTGTACACGCAGTTTCAACTAGATTGTATTCCATTCTTTCACCAGAAAGACAAAATTCTTTATGATATGACTGATAATGCAATGCTTATGCAACTGTTGAAGCATATTCGAATCAATTTCTAAAGATTGAAAAGGCAAATACATAATATTAGTGTTACACATTATAAATAAAAATATTTTATTTGAAACCTAATATTTTTACAACATTGTTAAATTTAAAAACTGAATATCTTTTTTTGTATTGTAATTTTTTTTTTCTTTTATAAATTATTTTTTTTAATATTTTTTTTATAAGACAAAGACCTTTTCAATAAAATGATTTTTCGCCATGCTCTGAACACACAACACACTTTCTAACTTTAGCAGCTTGAAGCTTTTTATCAGCTTTGCTGTGCAATTCAAAGCATTTTAAAACAAGACGCAGCTTCTGTTTCTGATTCCTTACTGAATGCAACAGTATCAATTCCTTATTTACGCCGCCATGCAAACTCTCTCCTTCTTCTTCATTCAGCAATCCAATAGTTTTATGCGATTTTACAAATAGTGGCACATTAAAAGTGAGTTCATGCATTTTTCGCGTAATACTTTCATTTGGAAAGCAAGCATAAAACTTAAAAGCAAATAAATTTGTATATTGACATAGCTCAATAATTTCGGCTTCGGAAAAAAATTTTTGCTTGAAAAGAATCGGCTGTAGCTTATTAAAAGGGCTAAAAACACGCAAAAACTTATTTTTAATTGCTGCATCATCAATAACACTACAAAGTTTAAAGTGGTTTTTTAAAACTATTGTGCAATGATTACCAACAAATACATTACCATGGTAAGCTTGCCGTTAAACATTCATATCATCGAGGGCCTGCATAGGGCCTTCTTGTGAGTGCCCATGTTGCTTCTTGATTTTTTCTCAAGATCCTCGCATTCAATCTGCAATCGTGTATACTCATAATCTAAAATTTCTCGTTGTGCGCGTATAAAAGAAATTTTTTCAGAGATATATAGATCAAGATCTTTTATATCTTCGCCCTGACAAGCTAAACAGGCATAATTTTTTATGTCACACAATACTCTCTTTTCAGAATCACCAACAATTTCACAATATTGATGGAACCACTCTTGACACTTACCACACTGCACCCAATTAATGTTAAAATCATGTTTTGTAATTAAACACCTAACGCTAGCACAAATTTCTGGCTTTTTATTACTGATTTTTTTATTGGAGGAGTTTAGTGATATGGATTCTAATTCAGAAAAATTATTTTTATTACTGGCTACCCATCGAGCCTGTAGATTTACGATGTCTACAAACTGTTCCCCGATTAAACGCAAGGCCGCTGTTATTTTAGAAAATTCAATGCTTTTAGCGACCCACATTTCACAGCTTTATTATTAGATAAAGATGAATCAAAATTAAAATTTAAAGTCTTACATTCCTTCAATAACAGTTTATACAATTTTAACACTACTCCTAACATTATATGTAAAACAGGAGGTACTACATTATCTAAACTTATTATGGGGAAAATCACAGGAGAAACAACTGAATGATGAAACTTACTTAGAGCTCTTTAGTTTCCACTTTGTCTATTTTCACACAAGTTCTCATTGCAAGCACCTTCTAGAGATTTAATTGTTCTCCTTATGATGTTACAATTAGCAGGTGTGTGAGGCATAGAGGCATGGCTTCGTAGAGAATTCAATTCAACTAGGTCTGTAGAACTAGGAAAGCTAGCAGCTGAACCCTGGTGTCCCAGAATATCATCGATGAAATGGAAATCTTCACCTAAGAACAACTTTTAGCATGAAGTTGGACGACTGAATTCTTTTCATGTTGTTGATATAATGCCCAAGAATTAAGGCAATATTCTCACGACAGTCTGAACCCTAGTACAAACAAATGAACATCATACATAGGCCCGGATGATTTAGAATTGACAACTTCAAAATGGAATTTTATATATGTCCCACCTTTATCGCCTGCAAAAAGTAGCCATATCTCATTATCAAAACCTACATCAGTGTTAAGGTGGTCGCGAATTTGAAGATTGTAGTAAACCTCTTCAATATAAGTTGTCAAACTCTTAACCATCAGTACAGATACTAAACAAGGGGCTTCATTCGCAGATGGATAAAGCAACATGGACTTTACAGTGACATGTTCTTTATTGACATGCATTGTCCGCCTTTCTTGTTCTTGTCTAATCTTGGGCTCAGATGGGAGAATCCTTGCACAAAGATTACACAGAATACGCCTAAGCTTACGGAATTCAGCCGTGAACATCCTTAATTGGCTCTGAAGCTCTACAGCATCAGAAACACTTAACTGCGCAACAAAACCTAACTCCAACACAATGCAATATTGACATTTCACAAGACAAGACATCACAAAACAACATACACAAATCACTTTTAACATCTGAACCAGCTAACAATTGAAGGAATATAAAGACAACTCTAGATTGCCTGGCTGCACTACGCCTACTTAACTTAAAATATCGTTTAGCACAGCTTAACTTAATATAAACATTTTTTTGAACAACTATTGGGCTATCAACTGATGCATTCTGCGGTTTAATCCACTTAAACCCAGAGAACAATTCAGAAGAACCAATGTTGTCATAGTCTAAATATGAACCCACAACAATTAAATCTTAATGAGTTGCAATGTGTGCCAAGAGTCTTGTTTTTAGAATTTAAATCTGTTATTTCAGTTTCCAACTTAGTTACCTGCATTTTTAATTTATTTATTTGCTCCATATTAGTTTCTTCTTTAGAAGTTAATTGGTCAACTTAACTACTTAGTTCCTTATTCCTATTTAAAATTGAAAAACAATTTGCATCTGCTGATTTACTTTTTTTTCTTGAGGAGCTTGTGACAGTTGCATTTTAAAAAATGCTTCGTTTTTTGAAGCTTTAAAATTTTTTTATAATCTTTTTTTTGGCGTGCTAACTTTAGGCACATTTTATCGAAATCATTAAAACTAGGCAAAGTAAAATCAATTGGCAAAATAAAGCTCACAAAACTAAATAAATCCCCTCTTAATTTAAAGACTGTCATTAAAATCGAAATGACATTATTAGTGATATTATCTGCGTTAATTATTCTCATAACAAAAGGAAAGTTACATTTATCTTCCAAACCGTTTTCCCATCCAATGTATACTTTCAAAATTTCCCTCTCAGTTGAATACATAGTAATAATAATATAATACAAGCAAATAAAATAATATTGACTGACAAATAGATGCACTAGATAAAAGAAGATTTAACAACTTATCTGATATGCGTAACTTTGTTTATTTTATACCTCCAAAATTTGTCTCGCCGAAACAGTTCTTTCAATAAAATTCGTTAGTAAATAGCTTGGGAAGTAACGCAATAAAGTTACGTGATCGCTTAGAAATGTCAACACATGTTTAAGCGTAAAACTAAAAAAATTGGTTATAAAACATGCCAAGTTTAAGAACATATTTGATAACATAGCAAGAGGCACATAAAATAATTTTTATATCCTCATCTGCATAAAAGGTTGAAATTTCAATAACTTACGTCATCCATCAAAAAACTAATATTTTACATTTAAAAGAAATAAATTTAAAAATATAAATGCATTAAAAATTGAGTTATAGTAAAAAAATTACACGAATGATGTAGGAATCTGATAGAATAGACATTCATTGCTAAGTATTCCAAATTTCAACCATCAACCATGTTATCAAATCTCAGTTGGCCCAAGAAAAGTTTTCCGTAAAAATCGCCAAAAACAGAAAAGTGATCCAAAATCATATAAAATATTTTAACAACGCTTATTTTTATTCCGTTTCATGCAAATATTTATTTAACAAGGAAAGATAGATCTATCATATTATTTTTATTTAAACATGAAAGCGTTTATAGAAAAAAAAGTATTACTCTAAAGTTATTGAATTTTTATATGCGGAATTTTTTAAATTCTTTTTATGCGGAAACTTTTTTTGCTAAACTCGTGACGTAATGCCAAATTTTACATAGCGTGAAACAGCCGTGATATATATATATATATATATATATATATATATATATATATATATATATATATATATATATATATATATATATATATATATATATATATATATATATATATATATATGTATATATATATATATATATATATATATATATATATATATATATATATATATATATATATATATATATATATATATATATATATATATATATATATATATATATATATATATATATATATATATTCCTAGAATTGATTTACAAGTCCACCTGGACTTGTACCAAAACAAGGGAATGCATGGTTAATTTTATAATCCAGTTTCAACAATTTTATTATGATTTAACATGTCTTTGACATTTGTGAATTTTTTATTGTCTTCTGTAAATTGTTTTACCAAAAATTCAAAGTTTTTTTTTTTAATAGATAAGCAGAAAAATTAGTAAACTAAGAAGGATAATTTAAGCGATTTGTCGCTATTTGTTTTCATTTTTGTCCCTACTGGCCTCGTTTTAATATTAAGAAAATAGTTGCGCAATCGAGTTAGAGAAATGTCCATTGCGCTGTTTATTTCAAAATTCTGAAAGCATGGTATATATTTTCTATTTTTAAACTAACGCGCGCATGCCTTTCTTTGAAAACCAACGAATCAGAATGCGCTTTTTAAAGGTATTTCTGAGCCTGTATAGGGTTTCAAAACATGCGAGCGGTACGCTATTGCATTGAAATATCCTTTAAGGAATTTGAAGCTGCATTTAAAACGATTAAACCAAATAAAGCAATAGGATTTGACGGTATCAACGGAAACGTTGTTATAAGTTCTTACAATTTTATTAAACATATTCTATTTAAAATCTTTTCGTCTTGCCTTAGTCAAGGAGTTTTTCCTCATCAACTTGAAATTGCCAAAGTAACGCTGATATTTAAAGGAGAGGATGCAACTAATGTAAATAACTATCGCCCTATCTCTGTTCTTCCTGTATTTTTAAAAATTTTTAGAGAGAATCTTATATAACAAAATCAAGACTCGTCTTTCTGTAAATAATATTTTATTTAATAACTGATATGGTTTCAAATAATATAACTCCACCGAACAAGCAATACTTCACTTTACACGATGTATTAACGAGTGGTTTAATAAATCTGAATATACATTAGGAATTTTTATTGATTTATTGAAAGATTTTGATACTATTGACATCAAATTCTTATTAAAAAGCTCGAATTATATGGAATCACAGGAGTCGTTTTAAAATAGGTAAAGAGTTATTTAAATAATCGTGCTCAATATGCACACATTGACGATAATTCACCAAAAACGTTACTAAACATTACTTGTGGCATGTCAAAAGGTTCGATACTCTGACCTCTTCTTTTTCTAATACATGTCAATGATCTCCATAAAGCATCCAACCTGAGGGCAATAATGTTTGCCGACGACACAAACTTATTATTATCTCACAGCAACATTACTATATTATTTGAAATTATGAACTTAGAACTTAAAAAAATTTCTGACTAGTTCAAAATAAATAAACTTTCAGTAAATATTGACAAAACTAACTGGACTCTATTTCACCCACTTTCCAAAAAAACACTAATACCATACCAAACGCCATCTATATTCATTGAGAATATTCAAGTAAAAAGAGTAAAAACTACTCAGGAATATATATTCATGAAAATCTTACATGGAGGCAGCACATCAAAAATTTAAGCAATAAAATTTCAAAAAGTATTGGAATATTATACAAATCAAAAAGCTATTTAAATATGCGCACTTTAATGCAACTATTTACTTATTCACTGCAATATTAACTATGCAAATATTGCGTGGGGCAGTACTGACAAAAGTAAACTAAAGCCTCTTCATCGTCATCAGAAACATATGGCGCGTTTATTTAATTCTTGTGATAGACGAACTCATTCGAAGCCTCTCTTAAGAAAAATGAATGTTTTAAACATATAAAAACTTAACGTATATAATATTCTTTGTCTTATATACAAATGTAAAACGAAATTATCTTCTTTTCATAGTTTATTTATAACAAAACAAAAAAATAAATACGATCTACGAAATGATGATTTTTTGATGCAACCATTTTCGAAAACTAATCATTGTGAATTTTGCATATCATCAAAATTGTCTTAAATAACTTTGATTTTTCTTTTGAATGGATTTACATATCATTTAAAAAAAAGTTGAAAGAAGTAGTTTTTGAAATTAATAATATACATATATGTACTTTTAAAACCTTTTGAAAATCTGTTATTTATATCGGTCTATATTATTTGTAATGTATGATTTTAATTGTATGATTTGTATTTCAATTAATTACGATCAGCAAATCTGAATTGCTATTATATTGTCCGTCTATAATATCTATAAGAAATTTTTTGTAAATTTTTGTAAATTTTTTTTATTTTTATTTAAATTTCTTTTTTCTTGATATGATTGGCAATTCAATTATTTACAATCTGCAGGCCTATGTTGCTTTTGTATTATCTGTAAAATTATCTTAAAGAAATTTTTTATGAACTTTTTATTTTTTAATAAATTTTTTTATTTAAATCTTGTTATTCTTTTATTATTGCAAAACACTTACTTTTTTATTTATAACGTAAAATATTTAACATGTAAAAATGAAACAACGTCTTTTACAGCGGTACTCGACGACAAGACCATATGGTCTTCTACGAGTTTCCGCGTTCTTTATATATATATATATATATATATATATATATATATATATATATATATATATATATATATATATATATATATATATATATATATATATATATATATATATATGTATATATATATATATATAAATATATTAAATATCTTCACTTGTAATTGTTTATATTATTTTATTTTAACTTGTGAATTTTATGAAATATTAACGTAATGTTATAAACTGTAATAAAGAACTATATATATATATATATATATATATATATATATATATATATATATATATATATATATATATATATATATATATATATATATATATATATATATATAGTTCTTTATTACATTTTATAACATTACGTTAATATTTCATTAAATTCACAAGCTAAAATAAAATAATATAAACAATTACAAGTGAAGATATTTAATATATTTATATATATATATATATATATATATATATATATATATATATATATATATATATATATATATATATATATTATATATATATACACACATCATGCGTGTATATATTTATAATATATGATAAATATGTGTCTAAAATATGTTTTTGCTCCTAGTTGTCACAAAATTAAGTTTTTAATTTTTACGTTGCCGCCGTGATTAAATTCTAGAATGGTTGACTATCATGTAGTTTAGCAAACTTTCCCACGGAAAAATAGGACGTATGGTAGCCCTGTGTCAAAAAGATTAATTTTTCTCTGAGAGGTAGTTGTTCTTTTTGACTTACAGTTTTTTACCACGCTTTCTTTTATAGCAAATCTGTAGAAACGGTCTAAAGAATATGAATCGTTAGACTATTTTAAACAAATTTTAACTTTTTTGTTAATGCTATATTGTTGTATTGCAAACTAGTTTACGTTTAAAAGCCAATAATATATTTTCACAAAAATTAATAACATCAAGTCTCCATTAACTTACGAAAACCTAAAACGCTATTTAAGTATTTTATTTTTGTTTTAAGATCCTTAAAAACGGGGGTAAGCTAAGATGTTAATAATATTGATACAAGTTTATTATTCATAAACACTACTATATTTTTACTTTAAATAGAGAATCATAAGATTTTATGTTTATATAATTTTTAATGAAGTAAACAGAAACATAGTTTTTAATATTTAAAGAAAAACAAACTGTTGATAATTTCCGGAAGTTAAAAATCAAGTAGTGTTATACCGTTTATTCTATTTTAAAGCATATTTGGCCCCTGATATTTTTAATTTTTTTTTTCGTTTGCTCGAAAAAATATATCCCTTGAAGTTGTTCGGCAAACTCAGAGTTCGCGAAATCATGTATTATGCTACTAAGACTGTACCTCAATTTTAAATAATTTTCGTCTTTGGTCTCCCTTCAGCTAGATTATTATAACTCCTTAAGGAGTTATAATAATGTTATAATAATTATAATAGAGTTATAATAATTTTAGTTAATATTTCAAATAATATATTATTTACTTTTTGGTTTTAGCAATTGCTAAAACCAAATTATTTATCAAGTAAAATATTGCTTTTTTCAAGGTAATTATATACTCTATTGTACACTACTCGCTCAAGAAGCTAAGAAAAACAGAAAAGTATTGAGATAGGCCTGTAGTTAGTTTTTATTAAATCAACGCTTTTATAAATAGAAATTATTTTCGCATATTATAATTGATCAGGAAAGACTTCATTTTTTAAAAACATTCGCACTAATTAGTGTAATGTTAGCATCACCAAGACCTGCACTTTTCTTTGTTTGAAGTGTAAGCTAAACGAAGCCAGTTTATAAAAATATTTTTCCTAATTTTTATATAAGAAGTTGTTATGTTTCTTAGCATTTTTTTTCTCACCATAATCTTCAGTTTGAGGTTGTTTGGAATTGTTATTTGACCGTTTTTTTCCAATTATTTCATTTATTCATGGAAGTAGAAAACGTTAAATACTTCCATGGTTTATTACCGTCCAAAGCTTTCTTGGATTTTTTTGGCGCTTTATACAGTAAACTTGAATTAAAATTTTTATTTTAAGATTAATTATTATTTTGAAATAAAAAATCATTTTTGGGAGAAACAATAAAGTGCGAAAGAGTATTTACAAAGCCTTTAATGTTATTATCGTTAAAGATTTTAATGTTATATCGTTAAAATCAAGGTTCAAATGAAAATCTCCTAGTGAGTAAAATAGTTTTTTTTGTAGTTTGAAATAATATTTTCTATAAGTGGTTTTCAAATAGTTTATAATTGCCGTTTAGTGGTCGATATACCATAGTCATAAAATACATAGTCTAGTCAGTTTAAAAGCGCTATTGTTTATCTTATTGTGAGCGTTTTTTTAGAACCCAGGCTATCAGTGATTGCACGCTTTTTGTAAACAAACGCGTATTAAGAAGAATATTTGCAAGAAGATTGTTAATTTATCCTTGATTTTTGCAAATGCCATGTCTTAATTGTTACATATTTGGTTCTGCAACTTCTCAAAGAAGAACAAATGTTTTTTTATTTGAAATATCTTCTTTCGATGATGTTTATAACAAAGAACCAAGAAGAAAGGTTTACTACCTTCAATAAATTAACTAGTTAAGAGCTTTACATTGGCAAACCCTTCCTTATGCAGGATATAGTAGTTTCCATGTTACTAAAGCTCAACTCAAAGAAATCAACTTTTTCTTCTGAAGCAGATAAAAGTTCATATTTAAATATTTACATTTAAAAAGATCAATGTTTAATACTTGTAGTGTCTAACCTTACTTCATTAAAAAAAAATATCAAAGACCCAAAAATTTATCTAAGGCTCATATAGATTTATTTTGCAAACATATAAAGGGATCAGTGTCCAGTGTCAGTTTAGTTATTGATACAGCTAAATACCTTTTGAAAATAGGTTCAAGTATGTTTTAAATGATAAACTATGATAAAATTTACTAGATAATTACTCTGGCCAACAACAAACCATGGGAAGAAGAAAGAGTAACTCATTTTTAAATGATATTTGGGTATATTGACAATGATGTAATAAGGAACCTATGTACTTTCAAACCAATAATATAAGTAGTACTTTTGATAATAAAATCTTAAACAATTAACCAAAGACTAAAAAAATGGCTATTTTATTAGCCACTAATATCATAAAAATATTATTTGGTATAAAATAAAAGATAAAAATTTTTTATACATATGCATATACTTTTTTTTTTTTTAGTATTTGTATTTTTTTTTTTAGTCTTTAGTATTTGTGAGTAGAGATTTGAATCTTAAATAAAAAATGTACTTATTGTTGCCTTTATATCACACACTGGGCGTAATAAAGAGGACACTAAAGAAAACTTGAGGCTAATGGTAATTGGGGTATCAAAAGGTGCATTATCAATCTTTAAAAACTTCCAGGGAGGCTAAAAAGTGACCAATTAAGTTGAAGTTGTGTGAAGGAAAAGTGTCACAAAAAAGTCTTAACATTTCAAATTTTATAAATAAAACTCATAAAATTATTAAACTACTTAAGTAGTTAAACCAATCGCTTTAATTATTACATTATATGATATTGTTATTTAAAGTAAAAAATTACACAACTTTATTTGATTTCCACTTTATTATTGCATTTTTCATACTGCAATACAGTTCAAATGCTAGAATATGTTTTTAATAAGTTTTTTGGCTATCGAAATAACCTTTATTAAATGTCTAATATTAATTCGATGGAGTTTAAAGACCCTTTCTTGATTTATTTTCTGAACAAATTTGTTCTTTTCAATATAGAATTGATTTTATGCAAGTTTACAAGCTCCTTTGAATAGGATAATGAACAACACAAAAAATAAAGTAGTAAAAAATGGTCTAGAAGATTGATAGACACTTCTTTAAACACCTCGGTCAACAATTTTTTAAAAAGTAAGATAAACCTCAACATCTTGAAGGAATTCTGCCATCAATTTGCAGTTTATTTTTCATAAACTTTTTGGTTGACTTTCTGAATGTTAATTCTGGTGGTTGTAAAAAATGTATCAGATAATACAGACCAAGGATCATCTAGGTATTTTAAATTATTATATTTTTTATTAGTATTACAATTACACTCTTCAAAAAAATTTTGATTTATTCTAGAATTTTTCTAGCCAACAAAATTAAGAGTGTTTTTCAATTAAGTTAACTTTGCCAAATTTTTGAATATATCATTCTTCAATAAAAAGTACTAAATACGCATCCACCAAAACATTGAACAAAATATTTTTCTTTTTCTGTTTTCTAAATATGATTAGCAAAGTTATATTTTACAAGAGGCGAGGATCTGTGAGAAAAATTCTTTCTGCAACTTTATAAGTTTTGGATAAAAAAGCTTCAACTTTACTATAAATACTTTTTATAACTTCTTTTTATTTACTCGAATGATAGATTCGTATCATCTTCTAAGAATATGTACTTTGAAAGCTAATATACGGAAGGCAGCAAAAATCGTTTATAAAAATAAGAATGTTTTTTTAAACAAAATTCATGAAGTTATTCGTTGAACACGTTTGTTTAACCTCAGTTTATGCTTTTATTTGCTGTATTAAAGAGACACTATTTGAATGCTGCTTTGTTATGTGGCGTTTGAATTTATGCTCCGACCTTCATTTTATCATACACTGGTAGAAGTAAATTTGATTGAAGTGTTTCTACTTCCAACTTCAACAAGAAAAGAACTGTCATTATTGATAGACTTTTTTTTAGTTTTCAAAAAAAAATCTGATTCTAGATCTAATATGAAATAATCGAAGCACTGTTCATCTGTTACACAAAAGAAAAATATGTCGTTGCTATTTTAAACACTCATAAAAATTTATTTCTCAAAGACCTAAAAGATGCTGAATGGCTACCACTGAGTCATCAAGTCACTTATAGTATCAATAATTTTTTAATAAAATTTCTAGAGCTGGTAAACAAAATACTTGATTATCATGCCTCATAGAATACCAATCAAACCATGGATTGTTGTTGGGATTATTAAATCAATACATATTAAAAAAAAACTTCACAAAAAGTTTAAAAAATGTAAAAATGAAAAAGAAAAGGAAGAATACTTTCCTAAGTTCAAATATTATCGAAATCAAATAAGCAACTTGTTGAGGCATTAAAAAAATTCATACTACTCAAAATATTTCAATGAAAATTCAAACATTCTGAGAAACACCTGAAGAGGAATAGAAAGGATTATAGCTATAGAGCCAAACAGCCACCACACCATCGAAAGTTTAACTATAAATAACCAAATTATATCTGATCTAATCACTAACTCATTTAATGACTATTTTTCTACAATTTACAGAAATACAGAAAATTTTTCTAAAACAATCATCTCTCCTAGACATGACTTTAACCACTACCTTAAAATCAAAAATCCTTACTCCTTTTATAACGTTATACTGGATATATATGACATTTATTTCTTGTGGTGTAACCCCTGTTACACCACAAGCAATAAAGGGTTGTATATTCAGTATGAACCCTAGAAAAAGCACTGGGCCTAATAATATTCCTACGCAAATATTGATCTTAGCATCGAAAGATTTAAGCTACCCTTCGAGCATTTTGATAAATAAATCATTCAAATCTGAAGTGCTTCCTGACTTGTTTAAAGTTGCTAAAGTTGTGCCTATTTTTAATAGTGGATCCAAACTAGATCATTATAACTATCGACCTATATCTTTACTTTCAAATATTGGCAAACTAATTGAAAAGATTCATGTTTAACACACCAGAAAACTTTTTAAATCAATTTAATAGTCTCTATAGCCTTCAATTTGGCCTCCGCAAAAAGTACTGAACAAATCAAGCACTCATTGATATAACTGAGACAATACGCGAAGCCCTAGATCAAAAATAATTGCTGCTGGAGTGTTTGTTGATTTGCAGAAGGCATTTGATATTGTAGATCATGAGATTCTGCTGTCTAAATTAAATCATTACGGTGTCAGAGGAGTTGCTCTCAAATGATTAAAGTCTTACCTGTGTATGCGCTCTCAGTTTGTAAGCATCGGAATCACTTCCTCCAATACTAGGTTTACATGTATTGGTGTTCCACAAGGTTCAATATAAGGTCCTAAACTCTTCCTCGTTTATATAAACGATCTGCACACATGTGTAAAATTCTTCAAAACATACCATTTTGCTGATGATACCAATCTTCTTATTGTTAGTAAATCAAATGCGGTAGTGGTGTAGTGGTAGAGAGCTCTCTTCATAAGCGAGAGGTTTCGAGTTCGATTCCCACCACGTCCCTGGTAGTACCGCGCTCAAATTGTTTCTTCGCTCAGCGGCCTTGTTCGTCAAGGTTCATGTTTCGGAGTTATAGAGTTGAGAGAGGGTGATAACCACAAGTAGTCTCCTCATCTGTAGTAGCCTTCTCGGCTTTGGGGAGGTGAATTAGAAAAAAAAAATCTCTTAAAAGACTAAATAAAAATCTTAATCATGACCTTGTATGTTTGGTACAATGGCTACAATCAAACAAAATTTCCTTAAATACCAAGAAGTCTGAAATGTTTATCTATAAATCTCAAGACAACAAAATTACAAAAATACTAAGTTTCAGAATAAGCGGTAAAAAAATAAATGCAGTAGGTATTATATTAGATGGAAATCTCTTGTTTCACCAACAAGTAAAAGCAATATCTTGGAAAGTCAAGCTAATGTAATGCTTTTCGAAATCCACAATAAGGCATTTTGTCAACTACGAAACATTGATAAATATTAGGCATGCTATATTTAATTCCCACCTAAGGTATGGCCGTCAAATATGGCGCAAAGTTCATCTACTCAAATTAAAAATCTTTTAATATATACATATATATACAGTGGCGACAAAATAAATAGCACAGATTAATGTTTAATATGTAATGATATATTTTCTGAAGATCTGAGTTTTTGAGATCTAAATTTTTAGCCTAATAAAATATTAGTTTTAGAAGATAACATTACTGAGTAAAAAAATTAGTTAACTTTGTTAAAAAAAAAATTCGATCATATAAATGATTTAGAGGTACAGAATAAGGGGGCAATTTAAATAGCACACCCTGTTAAAGAATTATCATTTTGTCCCTTTGCTATAAAAATCATAGAAGTTCTTTGTATAAATAGTTAAAAAAACTTTATTTGAGGTAAATTAATATTTAGTGGTGTATCCTTTTGAGTCAATAACTGCTTCACAACAACGGCCCATTTACAAGATCAATTATTGGCATTGTTCAGGCGTAATAGCGTCCCAAGCAGTCTTTATTTCAATCCAAAATTAGTCTAATTTTGTTGCAGTTGATCGATTTATGTTTCTGTCAATTTCTTTTCACAAATTTTCTATTGGATTAAGGTCCAGTGACTGTCAGGGCTACTCCAAAACATCAATCTTGTTAGCGTTAAACTAGATTTTAACACTTTTGGGGGTGTGCTTTGGGTCGTTTTCTTGTTGGAATTTCCAAACCTAAGAAAAATTTTCCTTGGCATAAAGCAACATGACGTTTTCTAGTATTTTTTTGTACATGTGTTGATCCATTGTCCCTTGAATTCTATGCAACGAGCCCGCGCCAAACCATGAAAAACTGCCCCATGCAATCACCTTGCCACCACTTTATACCTTGCATACTGATGGCTGAGTTCTTGGTTTTGGGGATAACAACCATACTGTTTTCCGTCGTATCCAAAGCAATTGAACTTAGACTCGTTGGTCTAAAGCAAATTTTTCAAAAAACGTAACTCCTTGTGTATGTATTGTTTTGCAAACTTCAAACGACTTTTTTTTGGGTAACTCTTCCAAATAGCTTATTTTCGCGTAAACGACTTTTGACAGTGCTGACAGACAAATTAAATAGTAAATTTTGAGCCATTTGATGTTTAATTTTTGGTGCGTTAGCAAAAGCATTTAGCTTAGCAATACGGAGAATGGCTGCGTCTTCTGTGGGGGCTGTTTTTCGTACGCAAGACTTGCGTTTTCTGTTGCTTAATGAACCAGTATTGTTAAATAAATTAATAGTATTGATAACTTTTTTACAATAACAGCCCAATCTTTGAGCTATTTGCTCAATTCTTGATCTCGAAATGCCTGTACTTGTCTTGAAAAGGCATCTGTTCCATGTTTTCCTCGTCCCATAGTTAAAAGAATATGATTTTTGCTAAATGAATCACAAGTTTATCCTTAAAATACTGTCTTTAGTAATTTTCTTTTGATATAATATAAGAACTTTGGTGTGTGCTATTTAAAATGACCTCAAAAATTTTAACGCGACTGCTAAAATGCTCAAAACAAGCAATTTTGATAGTTACATAAGTCGTTAAGTAAGCATTGTTGATGCTATAAAAAATAACAGCAATTGCTATAAAAACATAAAACTTGATATCAAAATGTTAAACCAACTGGTCATGAAAGTGTGCTATTTATATTGTCGTCACTGTATATATATATATATATATATATATATATATATATATATATATATATATATATATATATATATATATATATATATATATATATATATATATATATATATATATATATATATATATATATATATATATATATATATATATATATATATATATATATATATATATATATATATATATATATATATATATATATATATATATGTATATGTGTGTATGTATGTATGTATTCATGTATGTATGCATGTATGTATGCATGTATGTATGTATGTATGTATGTATGTATGTATGTATGTATGTATGTATGTATGTATGTATGTATGTATGTATGTATGTATGTATGTATGTATGTATGTATGTATGTATGTATGTATGTATGTATGTATGTATGTATGTATGTATGTATGTATGTATGTATGTATGTATGTGTGTATGTAAGTATGTATGTATGTATGTATGTATGTATGTATGTATGTATGTATGTATGTATGTATGTATGTATGTACGTTAGGGTACTTGCTTTTGAGGAAATTTTGAACTTCAATAAACTACCCCTTGAAATGTGGGACATTGGTGTTAAAACTAACTTTGGAAAAAAGTTAGCCTAATTGGACCAATCTTGTGCCAAAAACGCCTATGTTCGATAGGCTAGGGGGAGGTGATAATATATAAATTTTTAACTGATTTTTTTTTATAATACAGGTATTGATTTATATTTTTAAATAAAGTTAATAAAGGTAGTTAAGGCAGAATATGAATACTTTTGCTGTTTTATTGTGTTAAATAGTGTTAAAAATCGCAAAAAAATGAATTACTTTGCCGCGAAAAATAAATATAATTAAATATTACAATTAAAAAAATTTTATGAATGACGATATATCTTTAGTTAAATAATAATTATTTAAAATAATGTTTAAGTTTGTTTATAAATTATTTTTATTTTTCAATCATTTTTGTCATTTTAGAAAGTGAGACAATCAATCTCTTTTTAGACAAACTTAAAGACTTTTTTCCTGACCTTTTTGTAGCAAATCTAGTTTTATCAACAGTTAGCAGTCTGTTCTGAATTTCCTCTTCTTTATTATATCTGTGCACAAACTGTTGCATAATTCCTACTGCTCTTTCAACAGGATCACAAGAAATTTAGAAAAATCTTAAAAGATTCTAAAACTTGATTGTGTTCACCAATACTGAGGTGAGAAAGTCAGTCTCTAATCCTTTGTTTATCCAACCCAATTCTATCAAAAATTAAGTAGGAGAACTGATAAACTAGTAATGATAAACTTGGGGATCATTATAAACTCTCTTTTTAGTCCTAATCTTGTTTTCCACTTCAATCAGCAAATTGTTGTTCATTTTAAAATAATTAGAGTTTGGCATGTCATATTGAAGCATAGCAGAAGCAATCTTACTTTTTTCTTCATTAGAAACATCTTTATCCAACAAAGAAAGAGGTACAATTGTAGAATCAAGATACCAGGAATGTTTGTAAAATGATTTCAATACTGCTTCAATCGCCTCTGATTTGGCACAAACATCTTTGTATAGAGGCATTTTATGTATTGATAAAATATCAAGATATGGTGCTTTGATAGCTTTGTCAGATTGCAAATACCTATTTGTATAAAAACATGCTATGAATTCCACCATGATATTTATTTCTTCTTAAAGTAGTTTATCTTCTTGAACAAATTTAATCTGATTAAAAAGCAATTACAATTTTAGATAATATATGGCTTTTCCAAGGAACCTTGCATGGTGGACAGCTCCTGGTTTCCTAATTTTTACACCTTCAAAAGACAAATAAGCAACAACCAGCTCAGCTAGTTCTTTTCTATTACCTCTAAATATATTTTTACTTTTAATAAACTTTTTTCAAAAATTAAGTGACTTAACTGCAGTACATTCGATAACAGTTCCTTTTGTCTTACCCCAATGAAATTGTGTAACATAATAAAAATCAGGACTTTCAAATATGTCTTACAGTTTTTTAAGTAAAACATTCTCTGTTCCAGATGTCTTTCTTTGTGTCACAATATTACAAAAGTGAACAATCTTTAGCTCTGATATGTGGTGTCTACAATTAAGAAATAATGGATAGATATCTAGATTGTTTGCTATTCTAAACAGGGAACCTTTTTTAGTTCCAGTATTACTGGAAGTTGTATCAAAGCATAACCCTCTGATGTATCTTTTGGTTTCATATTCTTTAAGGAGATTCATCACGCCTTTATACTGATCTTCCCCTGAGGATGATGCTAGGGAAGGTACTCCAAGAAAGGTAAACCTCTCCATTAATATTTAAAAGAACTGCTAATCTGTCATTTTTGAATCGCTTGCCTTTTTTTAATTCAAATAAGGTTTTACCATCGAAATGAATAACAGGTGGATATTTGGAGGCTTTTAAAGCAGCTTTAATGTCGTTTACAATACTGGCTTGTTTACTTATTATTACGTTTACCTTTTTTATATGTGATGAGGCTGCTGAAATGCTGCAATGAAGTTTACTTAAATCCACACAGATTTATGAACAACGGAAGTGACAACTTTCTGGAGAACTGCAGGAGATATATCATTAGTTGATGCTGCAAGAGCAACACTACCACTGTAAATATCTTTAGGAATTGTGCACGTAATTGGTTTTACTTTTTCTTTTCTCCTTGTCCAATGAACCTGGTTCAAAGTCTTTATCAATCAAGATTTCTGTATTGCTTTCATCTAAAATTGATTCCTGATCTAAATTTTCTGTAACTCCTAGAGTGTTGTGCTTTCTTTTGCATTTTTTCTTTCTAATACTCTCTCTAGACATTTGACTATATTTCTTATCCTCGGTTCCGAGAAAAAACTTTCTATCGCTTTCTTGATCATCTAAAAACTTCAAATCTTCGGCTTTGTCTTTATCTAATCTTTTCTTGTCGTTCATTATGGTACGTCTAAGATTTGGTGTACCAATCCAGAACACTTTCTTTGTCTTCTGTATAAAATAATTTTGTTTTTTTAAATCTGAAGTTGATCCTCTCTTTTCATGCTTTTTTAAACTGTAGTATTCTTTTTCTAAGCTACTTAGATGCTTTCTAAGGGTTCTGTCAGAAACTATTGAAAATCCAGCTTTATTCCAAGGAGCTTTAATCAAAGATAATATGCACTTGCATTTGTGATTTTTACATTGATTCTTTTTCATCGTATTAGCCATGCAATATAGTAATGATGACTTTTTCACATTTTTTTCCAGTGTAGATTTGATGAAGTAAAAATTTTTCAATACTTTCATTACTGTTGGAAGTTGCATACCTTAACAATTTAAAAAATGTATTTATTGATGTAAATAGTATACATAATTCAATATTTCATAACTTATACTAAAAGCTTTTTTTTTTCGGAAAACATATTAATATAAACAATAGCCTTATCATTTTTTAAAAAAAGTACTCGTGTATGTATTAAATTAAGCATACGATGTATCATTTTAATGCAAAATAAAAAGTATACAATTATCAATCAAAATAATTACAATATAGCACCTGATTTAGCTGGATTAGCTTCTCCAATAAGAAAAAACTTTTTTTCTTGACCTAAGCTCTCTTTCTTCATCTCTGTTTTCAGTTTCTTTAATGTTCATCATAAAACCTAAAATACCATAAGCCATAAAACATGGATAAATGTATAAATAAATAGTACTTTCAAAAATAAATTATACTGTATGTTCAAAAAAAGAAAAAGAAAGAAAGACAATTAGTTAACGTACCTGTAAATTCAAGAAAACTGCAAATTCATAAATTTCGGCAACAATAATACGAATAAAAATCGATAGGGTAATAAGTATTTTTTTTAATTGTTATAATCTAAACGAGTAAAATTGTTATGGCCTCACAAATATAATAGAGAGAAGAAAATAACTTATCAAATACAAAATTAAAGTGTAAAACAAAGTATTTCATCATTCTTATAATTTGCGGTAAAATAATTCATTTTTTTGCGACTTTTAACACTATCTAACACAGTAAAACAGAAAGTATTCATAAAAGTTCATAATTCATAAAAAACACAATAAAACAGAAAGTATTAACATCAAAATTATTCATATTCTGCTTTAACTACCCTTTTTATTTAAAAATAGAAATCAATACCTGTGTTATAAAAAAAAAATTTGTTAAAAATTTTTATATTATCACCTCCCCCTAGCCTATCGAACATAGTCGTTTTTGGCGTTTTTTTGACCATTTTTTTTATTAAATGGGCTCTGGGGGAGGCGCAAGAGTGGTCCAATCAGGCTAATATTTTTCCAAAGTTAGTTTTAACACCAATGTCCCACATTTCAAGGGGTAGTTTATTGAAATTCAAAAATTTCCTCAAAAGCAAGTACCTAATTATGTACGTATGTAATGTATGTAATGTATGTATGTATGTATGTATATGTAATGTACGTATGTATGTAATGTATGTATATATGTATGTATGTATGTATGTATGTATGTATGTATGTATGTATGTATGTATGTATGTATGTATGTATGTATGTATGTATGTATGTATGTATGTATGTATGTATGTATGTATGTATGTATGTATGTATGTATGTATGTATGTATGTATGTATGTATGTATGTATGTATGTATGTATGTATGTATGTATGTATGTATGTATGTATGTATGTATGTATGTATGTATGTATGTATGTATGTATGTATGTATGTATGTATGTATGTATGTATGTATGTATGTATGTATGTGTGTGTATGTGTATATATATATATATATATGTATATATATATATATATATATTTATATATATATATATATATATATATGTATATGTGCATGTATGTATATATATATATATATATATATATTATATATGTGTGTGTCTTTGTGTGTGTGTGTTTGAGAGTGGCTATAGCACTTCCTTAAACGACCACTTCTATGCTCTTATTTTTATTGTTTAAGTAATACTATTATCTCTATAATTGACATTGTTATATTTATTATTGTTAATGTTGTAAATTACTTCTGTTAAAACTATAATTGTTATTTTTATTACAACTGTTATTATTACAATGATTATTACTGTAGTAAATTATTGTTAAATTTTATTGTTATTAACTTTATTATTATTATTAACTTATTATTTAGTTTATATACTATTTCAAATTTACGGTTAATATTTGTTGGTCGTCACGTTTTTGTCAGTTACATAATTGTTTGTGACTGATCCGAGCTTTGTATTAATTTTATTTTATAAAGTGAAATAAACGATTGATTGATTGGTTAAGTTCGCCATTTTTTTAGATTTTGTGCACTTATTGGTAGTCTGGGCACGATAGATAAACTATTTTTAACATAAATTCAAAATTTTAACTTTCATTGTTTAAAAACAATAGAATCTTGCAAAAACAACCCAACTGGCCAGATTATCTGTTATTATGACTATGGATATACAGTTGTTCCAAACGCATTTTTTTTCTTTTAGATCAGTTATCTCTATTCATAAATAGATAACTAATCTATTTATTAATTTTTGCAACTAGAGCAAAAGTCTTGTCAATATTTGGAACAAATCAGGCCGTTAACTCTTAAGTAAAAATACAAAAAGGACTATATTAGAGTAAGTATTACGTAAGTAATAATAAAAAATCCAGTTAGAAAAAAAAAGAATGGTCATAACTGAATAACATAAATGTTATTCAGTTATGACTATTCTTACCTCTAATTTATAAGCTATCTAACTGGAGTTTTTATTATTACTTACTTACGAATCAGTCATCGTATTTTAAATGTGTTTTAAGTGATCATACTTTATCAAGGTTTTAAGTCACCATACTTTATCAGGGTTGGTTCAGAGAGTTAAAAAGTTTTGATTTTTTTATTGATATTTTACTTAAAAAACTTGAGTTCCACAGAATAAGTGGTAAATTAATAAAATGGTACAAAAGCTACTTGTCAAATAGGAAGCAATTCGTTTAAATGGGTATGAACTACTTTCTATATGATATTTCCTAAAAATTTAACATTAATTAAAACAAAATGTGTGTTCCAGAGAGTTCTATCTTTGATCTACTCATTTTTTTAGTATATAAATGATTTAAATAAAGCTTTTGATCTTATGAGCATCGTCTTTTCTGAAGATACCAATTATTTTTTTTCAGTCAAAGAGACAAAAACAAACTTTTTAAAAATGTGATTAGGGAACTTTCTACCTGGTTAAAATGCAATAAAATAATTTTAAATATAATATTTTTTTGCCGAATTTAAAGTCCAACATTGCTATCCTCAAGCAAGTTCAACATCGAGCAACAAAAACAATATCATCTATTAAACACCTGTCCAATGAAAATCAACTCCAACAGCTAAGTCTAACAGCACTTGAAGAACGCCGTAAAAGAGCAGACCTAATCGAGCAATTTAAAATTCGCGTCAACTTAAACTTGTCAGTTTTTTCATCCGTTAAAACATTCAAACAGTAAAGCCAAGTATATTTTGAGACGCCATAGTCAAAAACTAGAACGCCAACTAGCACGAAATTGTGAAGAACGATATAGCTTTTTTTCAAATAGAGTTGTTGTCCCTTAGAATGCGCTTTCCCAAGCAGCAGTGAACGCTCCATTAATCAATGCTTTCAAAGACAGAATACCAAAGTAACTTTTAGAGACATTATTGCTGCTTTGTCTGTAGCTTCTGTGTATTTTATTTCGTCAGCACAGAGGGGCCTGGGGTAGTACCTCTTCATCAAACTATAAACAGACTTATTGTATTTTTTTGTTTTGTTTTGATCACTAAATAATACTAAATGAAATAATAATAATAATAATAATAATAATAATAAAAGAAATTTATTGTTTAATAAAATAAGTTACATAAGAGTTTCAAGTAAAAAAAAAAAAATAAAATAAAACAATTTAAAAAACAGACCGGAACTCAGAGAAGATACCGATGGTTTTACTAACTTTTGATTGTAAATATTTAACATGGGGAAGCCAAGATAAATGCTTGTCAACAAGTATTCCTAAGAACTTTATAGAGTCTTCCTATTTTATTTCTTTATTATTTAAAAACAGATCTGGTAATTTAAGAGGAAGGTTTAGTTCTTGGGACTTCTTGTGAAATAATGTATACTTTGTTTTTTTGACATTTAATAAGAGTTTATTTGCTGTATCTCATCTTATTTAATTCAAAGTTCATGTCAGCATAAAGTTACTTAATACTATAGTTGGAAAGAAAGAGATTTGTTGGGTTTATTTTGACTGATGCATTTCTCAAGTTGTTTATATAACTTATCGAGCACCATATTTTTGGAATAAAATTGTTCAGCTCAATTTTCATTTGTCAATCTCTTTTCCAGTTTTAAAAATAAAAAACAAAGAATAATAGTTTTTTAACGGAAATTTTTTTTTTAACTTTTAGCCATTAATTATTTCAACTATTTTAGGTTGCGATTGAGAGTTTCAAAGAACTTTCTGTAAAAGAATAAATGAAAATGTAATTAAAGATACACGGTTTGTAGATTTGGGGTCCTAATATCAATGAAATACCCTATGAAAATCCTTTTAAGGGGTGATAGTGCATGCCTATGGGAGCCCGAAATAAAGGGTTTTGAAATCCCTCATTAACATCCAAAGCATAATTTTGGTCAAGAAGTTTATAAGCTTTTGCATACCATAATGCGATCTATTTAAGTGCTTAAAATGCTACAAGATATGCTTTGTTTAAACAATATATATATAGTATAAAATGTAATGCCTAGAAACAAAACTTTTTTATTTTAAAAGCTTTTATCCAAATATGCATCTTATTGCTGTTCCGATGTATCAAGATAAATTCTCAAGTTCGAACTTTGCCCCTCGGTTAAAAAATTACCGGCCAATAATTTTTTCGGGAAATGGCAGTAATTATTCAAAGAAGAAAGCAAAATGTAAACACATTGAGGGCTTTTTAAATAAATTTAAAGATGCCTACATTTGCAAAAACTCATGAAGATTGCAGAAAATCTGTTTGTGTTATATGCATGAAAAAGGTTGATCAAGAGTTGACTGAAAACTATAAGCTGAAAATTCTTTAACTGATTCAAACAGACATAGATTTCAGTGATGAAAGAGTGCCTTTGGCTACTTGTGTTTCATGCAGATCTCAAATTGGAAAACTTTGTGCTGGAAAAATCAATCATGTGCCTAAACTTTTTGACTTCAAGTCAATTTCTATCAAACCTACAACCAGAGTTTTGTCAGTTTGTGAGTGCCTTTTATGCCAAATTGCCAAGATCAAAGGAAAGGAGAAGCATCCGTTTGACAAAGTCAAAGAATCCGAGGAAAAAATTCCAAAGCAAACTTCTCAGAGTTCTAAAAAGCACTGCACAAAGTGCTTGTCAATTATTGGCCGAGGACTTCTTCACAACTGCACCATTGGAACTCGCCATGAAAACCTGAGAAGATTGGCCACAGATGATCCCGTAGGTGCAGAGCAAGTGGCTGCAGCAGTCTTAGCATCCAAATGGCACTATTAGACTCAGTCAGCCTTGTGGAAAACTTTTGCCATTGAGGCGAGGTATTTACTTCTATTGTCTAGTTAATTATCATAGTATCATTATGCTAAATTAAAGGCACTCAAAATGTTGATTCACAAACATTTAATTTATGACCTGTAATAATTAATTATGAGAAAAAGAAACAAGAATGCTTTTATATTAATTAAAATGCTAATTGCAACTGCTTTTATTGAAAGTTCATCTCTTAATTAATTACCCTGTTTCAATTTTATTTCATCAACCTAATTTTACTTTAAATCATTCTCATTGCAAGAATAAATATTTTTTTTGCCTAATGGATGTTATTTTATTGTTTTTAAAGGTCCGTCATCGGCTCAGCAGCTATTCAAAGAACCACTCACAACAGAAAAAATGGTTCAAAGTCATGAAAATACAGGACTTTCAAACAATGGCATGCGAAAACTAGGTTCAGCACTAAATCAAATCAGCCCAATTAGATTGGTGAAGCCAAGTTTTCGTTTGAAGTTTGCTCTAGCCGGCCAGAAACTTTATGATCAGTTCATGGTCAGCAACATCAGATTGGCAGAGAATGGTCAAACTTGTCAAGTTGTGCACTGCCAGAGCTTCAGCAATCTCAGTGATGTTTTCAGAGCATAACGAAAACTACCAGAATCTTCGATTTTAAAACTCGGGATTGATGGTGGTAGATCATTTCTGAAAGTGAGCTTCACTCACATTGTGTTGGAAGAAGATGAGACTCCTCCACACAGCTCAGTACAGAAGACAATCAAGCTGATGGCACCAGCATCAACTAAAAAAACGAGTGTTAAGCAGCAGATGCTGATAGCACTGTCACAAAACACTCCTGAGAGTTACCAGAATGTGAAGGCCATTTTCGACCTCTTTCAAGTCAAAGAAAAATGCCAAACAGGTTCTTTGGTTGTCTCTTGTGACCTAAAGCTGGCCAACATTCTTTGTGGCATTCAGTCTCACAGTAGCAAACACCCTTGTTGTTGGTGTGATGCTGCATCTCCAGGTCTTGAAAATTGTGGACAACTTCGGATTTTTGGCCCGATCAGAAGACAGCATTCTGAATACATCCAGGCAGGAGGAGATTCAAGAAAGTCGAAGGAATTCAAAAATGTCATTCATGTACCTTTGATTGAATTTCAAGATGACAAGTTTGTCCTTGAGGCTATTCCACCAATGGAGCTCCACATATTACTTGGAGTTGTGAACCACATCTTTTAAAATCTTTGCGACCTGTGGCCAAGGGCCAAGGAATGGCTTCCATCACTTCATATCCCTATTCAGTCTTACCATGGGGGGCATTTCAATGGGAACGATTGCATGAAGCTTCTAAGAGGTCTGGATAAGCTTCAACAGCTTTCAGAAAAAGAAGGTTTCAGTCCAGCTCTTGGCTTCATTCAAACACTCACACTATTCAAGACAGTGGTCACTTCGTGCTTTGGAAAAAGCCTGGACCCTGACTATGAATCCAAGATTGAACAGTTCAAACTTAGCTACACCAACCTTCCTATTTCTGTGACTCCCAAATTGGACTCGGCCTCTTTAGTGAGCAGGCAACAGAAGCTCTTCATTCCAACTTCAAATCTCACTGGGAGAGATTTAAGAGAGATCCATTGCACCCAGATTATGCCAGTCACCTTTTAAAATGTTTCATTGACTACAACAGCAAGAGAATTTAATTTTTTTTAGAAAAGAAAATTTTCTTCAGAACATGCCTTTTCTCTGTAATCCATTTGTGTAAATCCAAGGTTGTAACAGAACTTAAAAACAAACTCACTTAGAAAATAAATTAATTAAAGAATATTGGTTTGAATTTTACAGGCTAATATGTTGTGTTTTGTACAAAAAAATGCAAAATAAAATTTTTTTCAACAAACTTTTTGGGCTACTCATAGCCTAAATGTATGGGTATTTCGTAGTAAAACATTCAAAGCTAAATAAGTCTGTTGGATTTTAATTCAGGATTTTCAAATCACTCATTTTGTGTTCCATATGACATGCACTATCACCCTTTAAAAGGGTTTCCATAGGGTATTTTATTAATATTAGGACCCCAAATCTACAAACCGTGGATAGAATTATAGATTGTTACGACCAATAAAAAAAATGTTCTTTTTTAAATTTTTTAAAATTATTTATCTATCAAGGAAAGCGACAGATTCAATATATAATTTTAAAAAGTATAGATAAAACAGAGATGGAGCAATAATTACAATCAGTAATTATCGCCCTTTCTATTTTTATCAAACCTTTTCAAAATTTTTCAAAATTTTTATGTTTAACGGAAGAGTAGGGTTGGGCAATATGGGCAAATTGGAATATGTTAGTCTAACTAATAATTTATCGTTTTTATTAAAAGGTTAGCTAAACATTTAGTATTAAAACTCAAGGACGCATATTTTAGGAAGTGGCTGTCAGGTATTGAAAAAATTTCTAATAATTTCCTTTTTTTGGTATTTTTAATAATATATGTAATTCTGATAATGTATTTCTATTTTGGTTCTTTAAACGTATGAAGTTCTTTGGCATTTATAGCTCTATTTTAATTGAAGTACTATTATGTTTAAACTTTTAAACAAACAGTTTAAATAAAATAATTAGTAACTCTAGTTATTTTAAAAAATGAAATGGGCTCTAATTACCTCACTAAATAAATTTAAATTACGCAGTATTGTGAGGCTATTAACTATAAGTCAAAGCTATTCAACTTAAAAAGTTATAAAATATATATTTTTAAGAAGTTTACTAAAAATGATGTACAATCATGTTTTAAAAATAGTTTTCTTAAAAAAAAAAGGTGGTTTTGCTATTTACTTTTATTGTTCAATGTCAAGAGTTTAAAATCGGATCAGTTGTCTGACCCTACCCTAAATAGTTATTTTATTTACAATAACCTACTGTATAGCAATCAATACTTTCATAAATAAATTAATGCTTTCAGAAAAATTAATTTAACGTGCATTTATTCAATTTGCGTATCGTTTCCAAACTTTTTCAAAAATCTCAATATTCATTTGGCATTTATATTTACCTATCAAAAGCTTTTGATACGGTCGGTAATCGTATTCTATAGAATACGATTTATTTATACGTTTATACTTTTTCGATTTATTTATATATTTGTATATTTTCAATTTATTTATATATTTAAATATTTTCGATTTATTTATATATTTTATATACTTTCGATTTAATATTAGATTTTTTTGATTAGATCTTATAAAAAAAAAAAAATCAAGTTCTATGGTTTTAACAATTTAGTTATAAAATTGTTTGAAAGCTATTTATCAAACTGTAAGCAAGTTGTGTATTAAAACGATAGTCATCAAAGTGAACCCCTAAATATAACCTGCGGTGTTTCACAAGGTTCTATTGTTCGACCACTGGTATTTTTAATCTATGTAAATAGTTTAAACAACGCTTCTGAATAGTAGTAACAGAGTATAATGTTTGCAGATTAATCTTTTCCTATCTCACACTGATGTTTATGAACTCTTTTTAACTACAAATAAAGAATTTAATCGTATTTCTAATTGATTTAAATATAGTAAATTAACTTTAAAAACTATCAAAGCAAAACGCACTTTTTTTCAATCCTTCTTAAAATTCGCTTTTTTTCCAAATAATAAGGCTAAATTTTCTATAAATAATTTTTTTTATAAAAACAGATAAGTATTAAGTGTTTATCACGATGAAAACGTTATTTGGAGACAACATACTGATCAAGTAAGCTCCAAAGTTTCCAATATGCTATGAGAACTCTTTTTTATAAAATTTTTTAGCTATATTATATAATGTATAATGTATAAAATAAACAAAATGATTATTTATATATATATTTTTGTTCTTTTTATTACATTGTTAATAAGCATTTAAACAATATTTAAAATGCAAATATATATAATGATCGTTATTAGAAAATAAAAGAACGCGTGGACTCTTAGAAGATCAAACGGTCTTGTCGTCGAGTACCACTAAGAAATGTTCGTGTTGAAATTTATAAAAATTTACAAGATGATAAAAAGTTAAAAAAGTAAGAATCTTTCTTTAAGAGTATATAAACTTGAAGATAAACGAAAAAATTAAAATTAAAATGAAAAAATAAGGAAAATAAAATATTCCGTTATAAATTCAAAATGTGTTATATCTATTATATATGTAGATTACTGTTGTTAACGATAAATATGTAATTTTTATAAATTTATGTTTAAATAGAGGGTAAAAAAGAAGTCACTAAAAAATATCAAAAGTATATTATTAAATCTTCAGTTGTAAAAATGAGTTCTTTAAGCATTCGTTTAAAAGAAAAGTAGTTACTTTGATCAATAAAATCCTCAGTAAAGATTTTTAAATCTATTTTATTTCATAAAAATGGTCCGCGATAATCAATACAAAATTTAAAAACATTTGTTTGAAAAAGGGGCTGCCTAATATAATCATAATTGCGTAAAATGCATTTATTTTTATCTTTTGATGAATACAAATTATGAAAGAAATTAGGGATGAATTGGTTTTGCATTTAAACATAAAACAAAAAAAATCAAAAATATTAAACTTATAGGTATTAAAAACTTTCATTTCAAATAATAGCGGCTTGACATAAGTATAACGGTCTTTAATATATATGAGACGTGCTACATACTTCTGCAACAATAAAGAGGTTTAAGTTTACTTTTATTTGTACTACCTCAAGCAATGCTTTATAGATATAATTGTACTAAAGTATGTTTATTTAAAGTATGTTTATTTCTTGCTTTGCACAATATTCCAATAGTTTTTTGAAAGTTTACTTGATAAGTTTTTAGTGTAATTTTTCCACGTAAGATTTTCATTTATACAAACAAAGATGATTTCAAGTAGCATAAAATATAAAGCAAAACTTGAAAAACGTGATTGAAAACGTAAGACTACTGCGCAGGAAGACCAATAAATTGTTATATTTGTAAAAAAGCAAACCGTTTTTATCTGCCTAGTATTAAAAGTATATCGGTTCGCCAACCAACTTTTGAAGTGGTCTTTCATAGAGTAGCACAATGCATCATGAATCGGTGAGCCGATTCTTTATGAAAGTACAGGTTCAAGACACGTCCAGATAAAAATAAATCCAGCAAAAATAACAATAAGTCTGTAAAGTATGGCGGGTTCAAAGATATGGAATGGGGTGCTACTCGTACATATAATGTATGTGTGAGTAGCACCCCATTATAGGTCCTATATATAATGTATAATGGCGTAGGACCTATTCATATTATAAATGGTATCATGGGCCAACATATATATTTTGATATTCTCATTAATGTTATGCTGTCTTAAGCTAATGAAGATATACCGCTGAAATGGGTCTTCCAACTATACAATACTCTGAAACACACTAGCCGCAATACAAAGGAGTGGTTTTAGGTCAATAGGGTTGAGTTTATGGAGTGTCCTGCTCAGTCAGTCAACCTCAACTTCATTAAAAATTTATGGGGAGACGTTAAAAGCAGTTTCTGCTGACAATCCAACTAATGCTTAGCAGTTATAGAAGCTCTTCAACAAGGGTAGTACGCAATATTGTCAGAAAAATATTAACGCCTATTTGACTCAATGCGTGGGCGTTGTGAAGCCGCTATTTAATACAAAGATTCTGTAACAAAATACTAATGGTAAATATTTTTTTAGTATACTTTAAATAAATAAATTTTTTATCTTTTTAATGTTAACACATGAAAAATTATTTTTTTCCATTTTCAGATACCACTGCTACTTTAATGACTGCAACCTTTTTTGATATTATCGTTTTATTTTTGATATATAATGTAAAAAATTTTTTTTTACTCAATTTGATTGAAGTGTTGAAATAAAATTTTTTCGTTCATTAATACAAAAAAAGGTTTTTCAATAGTTTTCAAAAAATTTCAGGAACTGCTATTTTCATGCTGATAGCTGTATACGCTTTAAAATTGTAAACATTAAGCTGATAGATAAAGTAATGTCAAAAAATTTTTTTTATTTTTTATTTAAAAAAAAACAACTCAATTAAAGTTCACAATTACGCAAACAATTAGTAACCATTGGATACCATTTTATAGTCTCGGATTCAAGATAAGTAAACATCTTTAGCACACTGAACTTGTTAACGTTATAAATGTCTTTAAACTCATTTAAACATTAACTTGATTTTTTATACGGTTACCCGGTAATCTAACACTGTCTAAATCATCTATGTGAAACACTGCAATTTTGAGTGACCAGTTATTACTACAGTCTTACCATAAAAAATTGTGACTATCAATTATATTCGAAGGTGAAAGTCCGAATACTGTAATAAGACCTGACTGGTTTGAGACAAAAAAATTTAATATCTTTTCAAAACAATAAGAGTCTTATGTTATTTGTGTTATGTTAAAAAGAAAGACACAATATTTGGTCATTGCTATGTAAGGTTTTGTTCGAAACATATGTAAAATAGATAAACAAAGGCCTGTATCAGGCACACAAAATCTTAAAATTCCACATGATAATATTGCTCGACCTCATTATTTCAAACATTTACAGATTGTGCCAGATTCACAACAATCCATTGTACCTGTCATCTATTGCAGTTTCATCTGATTTTTAAACTTTCAAAAAATCATGATAATAATTATTACCTTCAAAACTTTTTTAACGTTAGTATAATACAAAGATTAAAAGTCAGAATAGTGACGTAACTTATATATAGAATAATTTAGGTTTATCAAAGGCATACATAAAACATACCAGAAAATGTTATAAAATAAAATTTTTTAATTTTTTCTTAATTCAAAATAGATTATCAGATTAGTGTTAGTGGATGGAGAAAACTTTAAAAAGATGACTTCAAATATGATGACTTCTTTCCTATTAAAGAAGGTTAACCGATGCAAGGTCGAAAGAATAAAAAGTCATTTTTAAAGTTACTATCATAGATTAAAGTTTTACAAACAATGATAAAAGTTTGAAAATCAAGAGAACGTACCCTCAAAACTATGAGATTTGATCTATAAAGAAATTTGCACAAAAAGAAATGGCATTTTATGCAGGAGTGAACAAAACTGAACTAACTTCTAGGTTATCTCAGTTTATTTTTACAAAATTATTAAAGGTCTTCACTTTTGGACAAACTTTATTTAATTTTTTTCTAACTTTAAATACAAGGCCCTGTGGGGATACTTTGTTTTTCCTGCGAGAACTTTAATGAGGTAAAAACATTTTCAACTCATGTATGTAAGATGACTGCATAACATCCATATTATAAGGAGTTTAAGTTTTACGCTCTGCATCAAAATTTTACATATTTTTCCGTGTTTCCACTGGTCTTATTACTAAAGCCAGCAAGCAACTGATTAACTCAACCGTAATATTCTTATAACTTTATTAGCTCTGGCATTGCTTGGCATGCTATAGTATTATTTTTCAGTTGGACAATGCCTAACAATATCGCAATTTGAAGCTAACGCGCACAGTCAATCTGTCATTAACAATCGATTTTGTAAGATCTATCAAAAGAACTAATAAGATCTTCCGAAGTTTTTTTAACTAGGTATCACAATGTAGAACCAGTCTTTTAGTTTTTAATAAATCAATAGTTTGCTTTCCTAGAAGGTTTTCTGTTAATAGAAGACCTAGATATGTTTATCTGACTTAAGTTAACGTTAGATTAGGCGAGAATTGCTGACATAATTGCAATCTGAGGTCGTATTCCAATTAAATACTTTGCTGCCACAATAGATGTTGCTTCAATAAGTTTATCCAGAGTAAGTTTAACCATCTTCTTTAACCTAAACGTGTTTAATAAAAATACTTTTTATATAAATTTCTTATTTATTAGGTATTATCTAACAATATTGTTATAAATAATATTAAAATTGTTCTGAAAATGAAGTAATATAAGTTATTAATTACCTTTTTTTTTCTCTATCAGTTTTGTTGAAAGGCCAAAGTTGCAGTCGGGTATTTCAAATCCACCTAAACTTTCACCACATAGAACGCCGTTCTCTAATTCATTTTTGTGTAAATAATACAAATAGTTATTTTATTGATAGTAACTACTAATAAACGATTACAAACCAAAAAAGTATATACTATTTTTAAGCTAAATAATTATCTAACTTGTGCTCCTTCTGGTTATAACCTCCAAAGTCTGCTTTGGCCCATACGGTAATAACTTCAGAAGCAACACAATTGATCCCAAAATAATTAACCCAGGAAAAAAAGTTCTATAGAATTTATATAAACTTTTGAAACATGTCGCCTATAGAAATTCTATAGAATTTTTATAAGATGTTTATATTTCTATAAAAATCGCATTAAGACTTTTTTTCTATAGAAAAAAAAGTAAGAAATAAGTTCTATAGGAATTTCTATAGAAATCAACAGAGATTCTATAGAAACTCTATAAAATACTATAAAATTTCTATGGGGCATTTGTTACAAAAGTTTATAGAAATATAACTGGGAACATATAGAGCATATGTTACCGGGAGAAAAAGTTTTATAATTCTATAAAACTTTTTTTTCTGGGAACATATACTCCTTCAAAAGACACAAGTTCAAATTCAAAACGTTTTTTTAGGAAACGCAATCTGAAACTTAGATGGTCTCAGTGGCGGATCTAGAGTGTCGCCACTGATGCGCGTGCATCAAACTTTTTGTACCGCTAAATTTAAGTGTATCTCTTTTGCACTTTTTTTTCATAATAAAAGGTTAAAGTAGAAATTAGAATCTAATATTCACAATAAATGTAAAATTTGTTTAAAACTCGAAAAAAATTAATAAACCTAAATTCAATTTTATTTGATCTCTATAGTTACTTAGACAAAATTTCCTGCGTTTTAGAGCAACTGATGCAATTGTTCTTCACTAAATACAAATGTGAGTGGTTAAAGAAGAAATATTGTAGGCTTTAACCAATCGTATTTGTACATTTTTACGATGATTGGTTAAATAACAGTATAAACCAATCTTTATTTATTAAAATAACAATTGTGACAGTTGCTTCAAGCCTTCCGCAAAAAAATACAAAAATGTTTCAAAAAAGATAAAAAATGTTTTTAATAACCAATCAATTTTGTAGAAAGTTTAGAACAATTGCATCTGTTGCTCATAATCGTTCAAAATATACAAGATTCTGATATTCCACCTGATGTACGTACTTCATTCGTAATTTTTGTCGTACACTGTAAAACGTTACCGTGAAAATCACGGTACTATACCGTTACCCATAAGTGCCGGTATTGTACCGTGATTATTTTACGGTAAAACACCGTGAATAAATCTCGGTAAAACGCCGTTATTTTACGGTAGAGTACCGTGATAATTCTGTAATGAAACAGCGTGAATTACGGTATAGTACCGTGATTAATTTACAGAAATGCCTCGCTCATTTGTTGTAAATATATTTTTTGTACAACTTAAATCAAAATTTATACTATTTTTGAAATGTTTCGCCTGTTTCATTTTGTCTTATTTTTTCATTAATTTCAATTGTATTTCAATTACATTTTTTTAAACCGTATCTTCAATTATAAATATCTATTAACATATGTTTGTTTATATGCTAGTGGCAACAAAAACACGTCATATTTTTAAAAATCTTTTCAGTTTTACATTACTTACATGTTATTAAATAGAAATAGTTACTCAGATAAATTAAATGAATATAAATAAATTCAAATAAAACGAAAATTTAAAATCTCTTACATATCAATATGACGTTATATAAATAGTTATATTCGGTAAGTAGGAGTTTTAGAATGTATTAAATTCAAAAATAAAACAAAAGACATCATTGTAAAACTTTTGAAATTTACAAATAAATATAAATAACTACATAATAAATTGCTGTTTCAAAGTTATATTAAAAAGTTTAGCAACGTGGTTAATTCAAATATTATTAAATTCCGCAAACTTCTCCAGTATTGATAGCACAATTTTGCTTATTGCTGAAGTCTTCTTCGTTCGCCTTGCTTTGCTCCCTTTTTTAGGATTGATGCCGAAAAATGCACTAGAACGGTCAATAATATATGTATAAGCAGTTGACGTTTAAAAACATTCTCATCAATAAATATCATTAACATCAAATACTATGTAAACCTTAGACAAATTAAACACATTTAATTAAACATTTATAAGCATTATATACCGTTGACAAAATTCTAATATTGATGAAGCTTTTTTTGGATATGGTATATTGAAAATATAAAAACTCGCAAATAAACAACAAAATGACTTGATGAAATTGTTCATTCCATCAACTACAACAATGCAATCAATTACCAGCATGAATCGATTTGCTGTAAATAGCGAATTCCCTAAAAAAAGAATGCAAGTTGACCTAACAAAACTCCATTTTAAATATAAATAAAAATGATCAAGCTCATACCTTTTTTTTTAAAATTATTTTCAAAATCTTAAAACATATTAGAACTTGTAATTCAACATACCATAAACACATAGATGAGGAGAATTTGATCTTGGCACCAATTCTGTTTGATCCATTGTCTCCTAAACATATTTTTTTTACTACTAAATATCTTTTAGTAACTACATTCCATGTTATTATAAAATGAGTGAAACACAATTAATTGCTTGAAAATATGTATTGGATATATTTTAAATTAATGATTACTATCTTAAACATAAATCCACAAACATAAAGAGTGCGTCAAGTTTTTCATTAAACAAACTAATCAAAGCCATTAGATGACCGGAAACCACAGGTAAATCTGACAAAGTTTCATGTTTTGCTTCATCTAAATTTATTATCACCTTCTTTACTTTAAGGTCTGCTATTCCACAACTATGCAAAAATAAATATAACTTTTCATCATATAATGCTTTCATCAAAAGTTTACCAGCATTCACTCCGCCCATCAAAACATCAAAGTGATGTAGCAAACCATCAACCTAAATAGAAAAAACCAATTTATATATATATATATATATATATATATATATATATATATATATATATATATATATATATATATATATATATATATATATATATATACCAAAACTAAATAAAATAAACTTCTACAAAAATCTAATTAAATACTATAAAAAAAATCTCTATTTAGTAGTAATATAGATTAATACATACTGGTTAATAATATAAGTTATATTATTTTTAAATAAAATTAATTCAATTTACTGTAAATAAATTGGGAAATTTTATCAACAAATCATTCAATAACATCTTTTCATTTATTTCAGTTTCTTCAGTTCTTCAGGACTATTTGAAACACTGAGAACTGGTTCTCGGTTCAAGCAACCATAACTATCAGTTTTTCTTTTTCTAACATCTACTGATAATTGTTCCTTTTGGGATTCCATATTTAAAACACTCATTAGTGGTGGAGCACGGTTTGGCCGCTGCAGATAGTCATAACGGTTTACTAGTTATAATGTTAAACTGTCATGACCACTACCAATCACTGTAGTACCATACTCATCTTTAAACAATTTAGGATATTTGGCAACCATAGAAGATGCAATTACATCTAAATGTTTTTTTAATGGCTTTGGGCAAACAGCAAGGACATCATTCATAAAAATTCTTATAATTGCACACCGAAGTGCTGTTAAAGGTCTTTCTCCAGCTGCTAATATATCTTGTACCTCTTTAGACATTTTGGCCCAAGGTAAAACAAATGTCAAATACCAATCAGCAGCACTTACATGTTTAATCTTCATTACTAGACAAAATTGACACAATATTTAAAATAGAGCAATTAAATATATAAAGAACACTAACTAAATATTTTTTCAATTACTATGTTTTATTAACAACTTTTTTTAATAACTTACTCGAATTAGTTGAGTTATTTTTCACTTCAACTGTGGGCACCATTTGTATGCTGGATTGTGTGGCCACAATAAAATCTACAGAGTTTGGGGATTGTTCTGCATAAAATTTTATTAATATTATAAATAAAAATATATAAATGTATATGATAATAAAAATCATATTTAATTTGAGTATCATAAATCTTTTTTACCAGAGCTTTCCTTTGCCCAAGATTCAAGGAGTTTGCGTTGTTGGATGGGTTTTAGCAAAACCAAATCATCATCTTTAACCAGGTAGAGATCTGTTTCATTTTCAACACCCATTTCCCATAAATTTTTCACAACCTGGTTTAAAACACATCCGTCAATATTTGGCAGTGTTCTTAAAATATTACATTTAATAACCTCCATTATCTAAAAAAATAGATCATATATAACATGTGTATATATCAAGAGTATCATAATAAAAGTCATATTATATTGTAAGTAAATTTTACAGAGTTAGATGTGGTTATTTAATTTAAAAGATTACAACTAATTAAATTTAAAAAACATATATATATATATATATAGTATTCACAAAATGTAGTATTCAAAAAAAAAATTAAATTAAAAATATATATATAAAATATTAAAAACTATACTTGCTTCCATTTTAAATTATACTAAGCAAAAAAACAAAAATATTAAAAAATTTAACAAAATTCTTAGTAAAGCATTATACATATAATTATGCAGCAAAATTCTTAAAAAAGAAAGTTTTCTTAAAACGTTTATATAATACTCTCTACTATTGTTTTTGATTGGTTCTTATGACTGGTTCTTTAAATAATATTTCTGAAAAAAACTGCACACATTTACTGCATAAATACTATAAATAAAATAGTTTACAAATAAAATCTTCTATCATGATATTGCCAAATAAAATATATAACTTTTAAAAATTATTTATGTAAACCTGTAGTAATTCGATGAGCATGACACAGAGTGCTTTAAGGAAATAAAAGAGCGATTGCAGTGCTTGTAAGATGGTAGTGGAAGGTAGTCTATTAAAGAAGCAATCATTATACATCGAATCTCATTATTTTCTCCACAGACCTCATACATACCAAGCTCATGCACAAATTGTGTGTTCTGCTCATTAATAAGAGCATACTCAATTCCATGTGTATCAAAAAAAAAGAAACAAAATTCTTGCAAAAATAGGAAGTTCGTGATCCTTTGTAAAGACAAAAATCAAGAATAAATCTTTTTTGTAATGGGTACCTTGATAGACAATATGGGTAGAAAATGTATCCGGCAGTTGTCCACATGTAGTTATAATTGCCTCAGAAATGGTAGAACTAAAATTTTTGACATTGAATGAAAATGAATTGACCGCATAAATTTTTGAGCTTGGTATGCTTGAATTAATGTATGATTGCAACAACTGGTGTGTCTCTGTTAAGGTTTTACATACATGCTTGTAATTGTTAAAATTTCTGGCACATTTTTTAAAGTAAGAATGCTTTTGTTCAAATCTTAAAGTGAAAACTCGCATTGGAGGCCTGAAACGTAAAATTAGCTGTGGATAGTGGGACAAATAATGATGTTTTGGTAATAGTTTAGAAGAAGAGAATAATTCTCTACGAGAAGACAAATAATCATTTATTAAAACCTGCAGATAAGCAATATGTTAAATGTCAATTTTGTCAATATGTTAAATGTCAATATGTTAAATGTCAATATCTCAACAATTTCTTTCAGTCTTAAATACAATAACCACACAGGATCTTCAAAATCTAGAATGTAAATTCCTATATAAAGGCGAAACAAACGCAAAAACACCCAGTTTTGAACTGCATGACCACATAACTTTTCAGTACTCGAAGTTTTATTCATCTCACAAGGTTTATCCAAGGCATCTCCTTCAAAATATTTCTGCATGTTAATTCTTCTGTTGATGTTGTTAAATGAAAACCATCGCTTACTAACAAAATATTAAACAAATAGATACATATCTCGTGAAGCAACGCCTTCGAAGATATCATGAGCTAAGCATGGTGGCAAACCTGTAGACACATGAAATCCACATAAACCATTAAATGGTGAATTAAATTTTATTTCTTCAAAATTGTTATCATTATTCTGAGCTAATTGAAGCAGGCTATTATTGTGGCTTGATTCTGTTCGATCTAGTCCACAAAATTGAGGGTTAAAATCAAACTCTGCACGTGTTGTTAAACAGTATCGACAAAAGCGTGAAACTGCTAAAATTTTCACAAAAGCCTCCTATAGAATGTGATCCTAAATTATCCCCTAGTATGCATAGAAGTTTTGTATTTATAGATAAACTTTCAGAAACTGAAACAGAACCAGATATTTCTGCCAATTCAGAAAATATTGGTGCAAATACTTTGCTGAGGCCAAAGTACTTTAAATCTGCATCTTTACACATAAGTACCAACTGTAGCTGCTCCGATGCGATGGAATATTAGCTAATGTTAAGTAAACTGCAAGTATTTTATATTTTTTTCTTCCTGATCCAATTGGGTTGACAATTTCAAAAGAATCTTGATATAGAATAAGATATACAATTTTATCATCAGACTTTGCAATATCTTGAATTAGGGATCCACTCAGTAAGTCTGAATATATACCAAAATTTTCCTCATGTTTTACCCAAAACCCAGGTTCATTGCTGTGTTTATTGTACATCATTTTTAACAAGTCCTTTATTGGAACATGATGAACAGTTCTAAATTTTTTATTGGCATCAAAACCTAAAATAAATTCTATTGGAGATATGTAACTCATGTGTTTATGAAAATAAGCATTCCTTTTTTTATTAGTACTTAAAGCGTACAAACTGTTTATCTTTATTTGTTCTGACTTAGAAAATTCAGTTAAAATATTTTCACAGATACCGCTGATTTGATTCGAGATTGCAGAAGTCAGACTTTGAACAGAGAATTGAGTACTCGAATTATTAACTACCATAAGTTCATCAAAAATAGATTGAACACAAGAAGCTGGAAATATATTTTTTACTTGCAATTTTAAAAAAAAGAGAGCTTGATCCTTCAAATATTTTTCAGAAGAAATATCATCAATACAATCATGAAACTCTTCGTTTTCATAGTGTTCTAAAGATCCACATGAAATGCTTTCTTGTTCAAGGGTGTTAACATCTTTATTGTTGTTTAAATTAGAAGAATTTAAGCTATGTACAACATACAGTGGCATGATAAAACTTGAATCCCATTGCTTGTGTCGTCTTGAATCCCATTGCTTGTTATATGAGATGCAAATGAATTTCGATTAGTGTAAGAACTTTTGCAATTCATGTAAGGACAATGAACGCCGTCAAGTGAATCAAGATGCAATTTAAGATGTAAGATAAACTGAGATAGTCCAGCACATACTTTTTTACATAGTGCAATATCACATTTAAAACTTTGGAAAATGTTATTTATTTCGGTTGTTGGTTTATTTTTGATAATACTTTTATTATGTTCTTTTCTTATATGCAATTAAAAGTTAAATACGTTTTGAAAATAATTCTGCAATTTTAAATGCAACAAGGAAATTGAATATTAGCTAAATTGCGATGGCTTTGATAATGAGTCATATAACTCAGCAAAGATTTCATTTTTTTTTCCACAATAGTTGCATGCTTTTAAATCCAATTTAGACATTATCTTTTTTATAAACTATATATATATATATATATATATATATATATATATATATATATATATATATATATATATATATATATATGTATATATATATATATATATATATGTATATATATATATATATATATATATATATATATATATATATATATATAAATTATGTTAGTGTATTCTACAAACAGAGTGCTCAATGTTCTAAAAGAACAGAGCAATAATAAACTAGTAAAAACACTTATCTAATTTTTGATTTCTTCAACACTGTGTTTCACCACCAGTAGGTTCATCAGGAAGAATGTATGTATGTATATATATATATATATATATATATATATATATATATATATATATATATATATATATATATATATATATATATATATATATATATGTATATATATATATATATATATATATATATATATATATATATATATATATATATATATATATACATAATTATATATACAAAATATATATACATATAATATAATAATTATTAGGATTTATAATATTTATAGGATTAAAAGGATATAAGGTATGATATAAAACACAACTAGATAACCTAGCTGTGATCTTCAGGCTGAAGTCTTCAGCCTAAAGATACCATGGACTTCAGCTATGTCTTAGTAAGATATAGCTGAAGTTAATGATATCTTCAGGTTTGATGTCAACGTGTTTGATATCAAACACGTTTTATATACTCAATCTTTAATCTTATATTTGATGTCAAACACGTTGATATCATATAAGTTATATCATAAAATCAAGTGCAATAAGAAATGACATTGAAACAAATAATATTATTTTGTAAATTATAGGATGAATTATTTAGACATATACAAATATATCTAATAGAAATTATTCAAAAATCAATGCTAAGACTAAATATAAAAAAAACAACATGGCAATCCAATTTACTTAATTTGTCTAAAAATTTTACGGTAGTATACCGTGAAGTAGTTAAGAGTCGTGTTCGCGGCCGAAATACCGTAATAATTACGGTATTGTACCGCAAAATGCGTTCACGGTGAAATACCGTGTTATTCACGGTATAGTACCGTGAATTTCACGGTAAAGTTTTACAGTGGAGGACTTTGCTAGTAAATTAAAGCTTTGAAATAAAGATGAATTTTTTAGTTTCAAATGCAATTAAGGCTAGATATTTGCAAAAAACTCTCAAATACAAAAAAAAATTAACTGAAGAGTTGAAAATTTTAAATAACAAGTGTGCAGTGTTGTTTTATCCCAAAGCAAGAAGATATTAAAAATTATGTTGCTTTGAGGTAAAACCCTATTACTAAAGTTAATGACGTTATATATTTCCAGCTAGAAAATAATATAAACTGATCTTGTTTTATATAATTTTTTTTATTTACTTTTACTTATCCTTTACACTTTATTAGTCCTAAAACTGAAACAAATAAAAAATAGTTCTGATGTTTCTTTCACAAAAAAAGTTAACTCTGCGAAACATTAACTTTAAAAAAGACAATGGTTTTATAGAGTTGCCTTTTGAATCCTTTCTATTATATTTTTGAATCCTTTTGAATCCTTTCTATTGAATCCTTTCTATTATATATTTATTATATTCTAAGATATTTAAGTGATTAGATTTCAACTCAGTTAATATTCCTTTATATAAAGACTCAAATTCTTTATATGATGTTTTAACATATCTAACCCATGGTAAACTTTTAACCGCTTGCAAAGGCAATGCAATTTTGTTAGATATGGTAAACAAAATTTTTCTTCCTAATTTTATATTTGTTTTTCCAATATCTATTAATACAAAAAGAGATCATTTAAAATTGAATAGCTCAGTCACTTTGCTTGGTTAGCTTATTCTAGCAAAAAAGACGGAGTTTACTGTTTTCCTTGTACTTTGCCAGGTGTTAGTATTCCAAATAAGTCTGGAATACTAAATTTTATTTTCAAGCCTCATCAAAAATGGGTTAATTCTGTTTGTGATTTTAAAAAACATGAGAGAAGTTGTGTTTTACAAAAAAGGTCTATGTTTTCATTAAATGCTTTACGTTCACGCTGCAACTCCAAATGTAATGTTATCGAAGTTGATTTAAATAATTCTCATTTGAAACATTTTTTCTGATAACTGAAAAAAATAAGTTCTAATAATTAAAACAATAATATTTCTTGGTAGAAATGATCTAGCATTTTGTGGACATTTTGATGATACCAAATATCATCCTGATATTAGAGAATCTTCTACACAAAAGGTTGGAAGAGGTAACTTTATAGAACTTTTAAAATTTCGTGTTGATGCTGGTGATCAAGTATTAGATCATCATCTTTCTTCAAGTCCGAAAAATGCAACCTATATATCAAAAACGAGCCAAAACCAACTTATTGATTCTTGTGGAAAAACAATTGAGGTAGTTTAAAAAAATGTTAAGCATTCAATTTCTTATTCAATTCTTTGTGATAAAACAGTTGACTGTTCAAATGCTGAACAAATGTCACTTGTTTTAACATATGTAAATTCAAATAATAAGATTTGCGAGGATTTCTGAAGATTTATTGATTGCAAGATTGGTGCATCTGGTCTTAGTCTATCTCTACTTAATACATTTCAAGAGAATTTTTGGGCTTGATATTCAAAATTGTAGAGGCCAAGGGTATGATGGTGCAAGATTTATGGCAGATGAATATGGCAGGTGAATATAAAGTGAATATAAAAGCGTGCAGTGAATAATAGGAAATAATAGTTGTTATTCAATTTATGCCAACAATAATAAATAAGTAAAGTTATAGTTAAAAGTTATCTTTAGTATTTTTTTATTTTCATTCTAGATTTTGTTCGTCATGCCACGCAGCAAGAAACAAAAAATCCGGCAAGATCCAGATAAAGAAGTTGTGGAGAAGGCTGTGAAGGAAATAATTGCAAATAAAATACAGTCAGAGGCGCAGCAAAAAAATATGGAATATCAAGATCAATGCTTTGCCGCCAAGTCAAAAAATTTAAGGAATCTAGACCTGAAAATTACTCGTATGAATCAAATTATGCACATTGGAAAGTTTTACTCATAGCAAAGAATGTTTACCGCTTGAGTATGTTCAAAAAGCTTCTCAACTTCATTTCGGATTAACAACAAAGAAGCTAAAAGAACTAGCTTTTCAATTTGCCAAAATAAACAATAAAAAATATCCTGAACGATTGTTCAGGAAAAAAAATCAAGAAGCGGGCAGTGAATGGCTGCGTACATTCAAAAAATTTTTTTTTTTATTAAGGAAACCTGAAGGGACTAGTTTGGGCGGGGCTTTTCAATATTCACACCAACATTCTACAACGACAACACTTCGATCCGTCAAGGATTTATAATTTAGATGAGACGAGAGTTTCAACTGTGCAGACTTGTCCAAAAGTATTTGCGAAGAGATTAGTTAAACAAGTGGGAGCAATGACTTCGGGTGAGCGAGGCATCAATGTAACAATGATTGCCGCAGTGAACGCGATAGGAAATTCGATTCCACCTATGTTCATTTTTCCTCGAGTCAAATATAAATAAATGACAATGATAAGAGGAGTTCCTCCAGGATCAATTGGGGTAGCAAATCCCTCTGGCTGATCGAACGAAAGAACATTTAGTGAACTTTTGGTTCATTTCATAGCGCATGCTCATCCAAGTAAGGATAACCAGGTAGTTTTATTAATGGACAATCGCGCGAGTCACATTTCTATTGATGCTATTGGCAAAGCCAAAGAAAATAGCATTCATTTGTGTAGTATGCGGGTTACATTTCACCCGCATACTGCACATAAGATGCAGCCGTTAGATAGAACCGTCTTTAGTCCATTTAAAACACATTACAATAACGCTGTAACCAACTTTATGATATCATCAGAAAACAATGGAAAGCCTATTATTATTTATCACATTGCAGAACTAGCTGGAATGGCATACACAAAAGCGTTTACACCATCCAATAAAATAAATGGTTTTAAAGTTTGTGGTCTCTATCCACTGAATCCCGATATATTTTTGGAAGAAGACTTTTTGCCATCAAGCGTGACTGATAGACCACTAACATCAGAAAATAATAACCCATCTACGTTGTCTCAGGGCTCACTTTTGCCATCAAGTAAGGCTGATAGACCACTAATATCAGAAGATATTAACCCACCTACGTCGTCTCAGGGCTCACTTCTTTCAACACCGCCAAAATCTGATTGTACAAATCTGAAATCTGTGTCTCCTTTCGATATAATGCCATTACCTAAAGCTGGTCCAAGGACAAACAACAAACCTTCCCGTAAGGGTAAAGCACGTATTGTTACTGACACGCCAGAAAAAAAAGGAAATAGAGGAGAGGAAAAGAAACAAAACAACGTGCAACGATAAATCAAAAAAACGGGAAATACCGCCAAAAAATAAAGTTTTTAAAAAATATAAATCGAAAACAAAAACACATTCGGTTTAGTGGGATCATCTCCGTGTTCCTCGAAACAAGTATTTTGCCGTGTTTGTCACAATATAATACAAAATGATGATAAATGGATTAAATGCATAGTCTGCCGAAATGCAGTTTGTGTAAAATGTACAGGGCCTGGTATTCTGCGATTTGAATTTATTTTTAAAAGATGTTTAAATGCTAATAGCGACGATAGTACTGCAGATAAAGATTACAAGCCAACGAACCAGTCTTGTAATGAAGATTCTTCTTAATTAAAGTATTTTTTATTCTGGAAAAATTGGTATCACTCTTTTTGACCTATAATTATTAACTATTTTATTTTAAACACTGGTGTTTCTTAATTAAAGTATTTTTGTCCTGGATATGTTGATGTTACATTTTTATCTATAAGTTTTAACAATTTAAAATATATTGCTGCTTCTCAATTCAATCATTTTTTGTACTGGAAAAATTGATATCACTTTTTTTCATCTACAAGTGTTAACTATTTTAAATTAATGTTTATTTACAATTTAAATATTTGTTTGTTCTGGAAAAATTGATCTCACTATTTTTTATTTATTAGTGTTAACTATTTTAAATAATATTGTTACCTTCACTACAAATAAACAGTTCTTTTGAACGATTTATATCATTGTTTTAGTTTCCTTTCAGGATTTTTTACAGGTTCTTTTTTATTTTTAGCTATTAGCTCAATAGAAGCCAATCTGAGTATTTGATTACCCCATGTTGTACCTAGGGACAAAGTCAGACTTCATTTTGCGGCTAAAAAAAGTACTAAAAAATTGTATTATAAAGCAGAGATTCTCATCAAAAGTCCACAAAGGACCATATTTTTATATATACAGTTTTCAAAAGTTCAATTATATTCACCGATGAAAAATTACAATCATCAACCGAAAAACGTCCCTTGTAGAACCCGTCTTCCCTAGTTCAAAACTAGTTAAATAAAACATAGAAAGAATTTAAAATAAAAGAAAAAGGAAAAAAAATAAAAAACAAACAAACATAAAAGCAAGAGAGAAAAAAAAAAATGGAAAGAAAAGAAAATGAAGCATTAACAAATAATGATAATTATTTATAGCAATAGTAATAATAATAAAAATAATAATACTATTAATATAAAAAAACATTACAAATAACTATAATATGATAACTTTAATAAAAATTATAACTAATGATAAAGACTATAGTAAAAATAGTTATAGTAATATTTATAAATATGACAGAATTATAAAAATAAACAAAAATTATATCAATAACTGTAAAACTATTACTACAATGGAACCACTATCATTATAAATAATAATAAAAAGGCATCTAAAACAAAGGAATAATAATAATAATTATTACTAAAACAATACTAAAACAAAGGAATATTAATGATTTTAATTATTAATGATTATAATTATTATCATTATTATACCCTTGTTATAACAAAGATTAAAAAAGATAGAACTAAATAAAAATAATAATTGCTTTAATAATACAGTAATATAATAAAGCAATAATAATAGAAGATAAAATTAATATTCATTAGATATATACTCATATTAAAATTATTAAAATTTCTTAATTTGAAATCAATTGAGAAGAAGAATGTTGATGTAATAAAAGGGTATTTAAATAAAATCTTTCTTTTTATAAATAGTATTAACTGGTTCCAGCAAGAAATACATTGATGTTTTATAGAGAGCTTGCCATACATAATAGTGTTGAAAAAGGAAGTATAATTAATAAAGGAAGTGTGCAAATTAACATTTTCAGTATTTCGAGTGTAATGTTTGTGTGTATCACTTGTTATTATAAAAAAGTAATTGAACGAATTTGGTAGTTTATTTTGAAGAAAATCAAACTTATAGAGGCAGTTATAAAGCTTTACAAGATCTTGAAATTTTAGAATATTCCATTCAGAAAATCTACTTTGGATAGTAGATTGTAAAGGAGAAAATGTCATAACTCTTATGGAAGTACGTTGTAAAGTGTTTATGCAATTTAATAGAAAACTACCTTTTTAACCACAAGCAATGAAACAATAGCTTAGATGGGAGGAAACAATAGCTTAGATGGGAGGATTACAAGGAAAAGTTGATATTAGAATATTTTGGGGAACATAATGTCGTATTAATGACAATATAGTATTGGAATGTGAGAGTTTTTTATTTAATTGAATTAGTGGATTGCACCATTATTGGTTTTTACCAAGAAATACCGCATGATGTTTTATAAATTTTAGATAAGAAAAGCCTTTTACCGTTCATTCTAATTTTCATATTATCATTATTATTCTTTTTTTTTGGAGGGTGAAAAATAATAAATTCAAATGAATAGTTTGTTCAGTTATACAGGGTGCTTATTCACAACTTTTACGTAACTCTTGCGTAGCTGAGCAAAGGTTACAAAAAACGCTAATTATTTTTTGCGTAACTATTTGGTATTCACAACTTTTTCGCTGCGTTTACGTAAAGTTTAGGTTGCGCATGAATTACGCAAAACTTAGGCAAAAACTTACGCAAAATTTAAGGCAAATATTTTATAACTATTTGTAAAAAGGAAGTAGTTAGTCTTACTAATTCTTTTTTTATTAAGATATACAGGGCAATGTGACTAAACAGTGAATGCATCTTTTTTTAAAGACAGGGCTTACATTTACTTACAACTATTTTTGTTGTTGTTGGTGTTGCTATATTTAAAGATATAACAAAAGCATATAGGGGCTTTTCAAATAATAAGTGACATTCTTAAATAGGGTGGGAGTGTTTGAAAGTGTTACTGAATATCACATGAAAGAGGGGGTGGTTAGCCACAGTGTGATATGACAAAATTTTTAAAATTTAAGTTCTAATCACAGCGGAATAGTAAACATTTAGCAAAAAATACAAACTCAAAAATATATTTGTTTAAAATAATATCACATCACAAAGAGGGTGGGGAGAGATCGTTTAAAATGTCACATATACAAAGAAGGGAGTCTAAAAACAGCAAAAAAGTGTCTTATATTATTTGAATTGCACCATATAGCATATATTCGTGCATATACGAGCATATAGCATATACGTGCAATTACTTTTAAAAGTAATAGCAAATATAGCAAAAATATTCTTTCAATCTATTTTGAGTATCTATTAGCAAAATAATCAAAATAATCAATAATTGAAAATTGGAATAAAAATGGACCAGATAAGAGTCGGTTGGTTTTTTAAATGAGGTATTAATTATTAACAAAACGCTGCACATCTATTATTTTAAATATAAGCATTACAAGCACTCATTAAGAAATAATTGGGGCATGTTTACCCAAATCCAAATGGGTAATATAAGTTATATTATCCTGGGCTTATTTAAGATAATTATTCGGCTTCATGTATGATGCCACCAGTGAATGTCCATTGGTTTTATTTAACCCTAACACAAACCCTGCCGCTAACCTTAGTTGTAAATATTACTGGCTAAATAAACTAGCTAAAATAAACAGAAAACTAGCATTTGAAAGAACTTTTTTTTTTCTATTTATTATCTAAAAAGAAAAAGAAAAACAACATAAAATTAATATTTTGAGGCATTTTTTTGGCGCCCATACCGGTCCTATAGTACCAAAAAATGTCTGGGTTCACCCCTGCTCAGGTTATGCAACTTGTCTTGCATCGCTTCAGGAAGTTAAAACAAAATAATTTAGTTTAGCATAAAATTTCACATTTATAAAATAATGGAAGTGCTAATCTAAAGTGTTTTGTTTTAACATTCTTACTTGTCATACCCTAGGGTATAAGAAAACATCATGATAATTCTTACATTTTCTTTTTAGTGGTCTTGTTTTATCACATAATTGACTTAAATCAAAAACACTTTTATTTGCAATAGGGAATGACAGTTTCATTAAATAAAGAAACTGCTTCAATAAATTCAAGAAATACTTTTGATTGCACTCTAGTTTATTTGAAACTATTTATAAACAAAATTTCTATCGTCAGATTTTAAAACATTTTAAAAACAAAACATTTTAAAACCAAAAGTTCTATAACTTTTCCATAACATATTATGAAAAATACATTTTAGTATTTTTCATAATACATTATGGAAAAGTTGAAAGGCCGCTGCGCAGAGAAACAAGTTGAGCGCGGTAATACCAGGGACATGGTGAGGATCGAACTCGGAACCACTCCCTTATGAAGCGAGCGCTTTACCACTACACCACTACCGCACTACCCACTAATACAATATTGTATTAATGTTGCCGATATAAATCTACATTCGTAACTTCGATGCGTACAGTTTTAATTGTATTAGTTAATAAAAGTTGAGTTTAAATTAAAATCCACTTGTTTTTTGTAAGTTTTTTTACCATTTTTGCACGAATAAAAACATGATTCTTATATCTGATGGATGGAGTAAAGTTAATTCTGTGAATCAGGTACGTGCAATATAAAAAGGTTTGACTCATTGACAGAGCAAGTATTGATTAAACCACAACAAGAAGTGTTGTAGTAGGTTTTTAAGACACCAAATACCGTACAATCTAATAGCTGAAACAAGTGTGAACAATATGCTGTCATTTCAAGAATTGTAGTACTATTTTCAACAGCAACAGATAATAATACTAGTGAATTATGAAAAACGCTATCACTCCATTTGGACTAACTGGCGGATCAAGATGAACCAAAGCAATTTAAACTATTACAGAATATTTTTATTATTTGCAAATAACAATATTATTTACCAAGAAATTAGGCTTTAAAAAGAATGCTCTTTTTTTAATAATTTAAACTCAGAGCCGGATCCAGCTTTTTTTGGTCTTTGAGATAGCTAACTTCCAGACATGGAGCAAACTCCAAACATTTATATGTTTATACTTATATCAAATAAGGATGCTTTGCAAAAAATTGCTATGATTGGAGGCTGGGAACAAAAAAGCCCCAAATTTTGTGCCCCCCCCTGCCTCAAACGTGAGAGCACCAAGTTGATGAAGTATTTTTCGTACTGTTCTCAACTAGACTTATATTCATCCATAAATTTTAAGTTTCATAGTATTATCTTTCAGCGTTTAAAAATAATGACCATATAAAATTTATAACCCCCTCAAATTGAGGGGGGTTTAAACTTATATGGTCATAATTTTTGAAAGCTAAAATATTTTACTATGAAATTTAAAATTTATCGATGAATATTAGTCTAGTTAAAAACAGTACAAAAAATATTTTAACAACTTGTTGCTCTCACATTTGGGGCAGGGGGGGGCACAAAAAGTGGGGCTTTTTTGTTCCCAGCCTCTAATCATCGCAATTTTTTGCAAAGCATCCTTATTTGACATATGTATAAACATATAAATGTTTGGAGTTTGCTCCATGTCTGGAAGTTAGCTATCTCAAAGACCAAAAAATGCTGGATCCGCCACTGAAACTATCCATTAATATTAATAATATCTCCTAATAATTGAAATAATTAAAAACAGAGCATTATTATTCAAAATAATCTTAATATTGTTAATACCTTTGGATAATTTAAACCATCAAAAAACATAGAACCATTATTCAAAGTAAGTTTAATATTTAGGTTATAATACTTTTTTTACTTCAATAGTCTGATTACTCAGAGATAATTTTAGCATTATTGTATTTTGAAATAGCCTTGTTCTCATTTATAAATAAAAAAAAAAGAAAAAATAGAGATTTGAAAAGCTAATGAAATAATTTCATATTTTAGGGAACATTGTATCTATATTAGCACATATAATTTCTCTCTCTGACAGAGATAGTGAGAAAGAGAGACTCTCTTTATGCTAGTTATGCAAGTTAAAGTATATCTTCAACAATATTATTGTATATATTTTTGTATAGTATAGTATAGATAGTATAGATACAACCATAAGTTAAAACAGCATGGATACATCATATAGTTTTGAAGTATGACAGTAACTAGTTATTAAGTTAACTTAACTTATTTAATAAGTTATTGGCATACTAGAAAACTATCCACGAAACAAAAGACGTAATCACAACGCAATCGCGATGTCAAGAATTGGTCGTATTTACGTTACAGTGACACGTAACGTTATTAACACGTTTTTATAACGTTAATTCATAACGAACACTAAAGTTATCTTGCGTATATAAACGCAATATAAATCAGTAGGGCAAAGTTAATGATAATTATTATCATATATTAATATATATCTATATATTAACATATATAATATATATCAATGATATATATTAACATGTATTAATATATATGTTAATATATATCATTGGGTAAAGTGTCCTAATAATAGTTTAATTTATTGTGTATATAGATAATTTCATAAACTATGTTATAGTTTATATTAAACTATGTGTATATATACACAATGTATATATGTGTAGATTATATTGTATGTATATAAACCATATTATAAACTATATTATAGTTTATACACAATAAATTAAACTATTGTCCTAATAATAACTATAATTATTATTTACTTTACCGTGTATAATTACTAAATATAATCAATTTTTACTTTTCTGTGTTTTTTATAATAGTTTACTTTGTATGTAATGTTTGTAAGTATGTAATTTTATATTATATAATGCTTGTAAATATTGAATGGTTTGAATATTATATAATTTATATCCAAAATTAATTATTTTTTATAATTACTAGCTACATAATAATTTTAAAAACAAAAATACAATTACATACTTACAGACATTACATAATACATATATACATACTATGTGAATATGTAATATAAAATATAACATTGTATATATGTAAATATGTAATTTCATATTATGTTTTTTTTTTAAATATTTAGTTTGATGCCCACGAATTACGCGTTTTACGGAATTAGGCGTTTTACGGAACCAATATTTATGCTAAAATTCTGTGCCACGCTTTTTGAAGTTTGCTTTTCGCCTCTGAGAGAGAAACGTATTTTGAGGTTTTTCATTTTGAGTTATATATTAGTATAGATATTTTAAAAAAACTAGAGTAATTAAACTTTAATAATCTGTACCTTTTGATTACCATAAAAACTTTTTTAAATAGATTTTTAAAAACTTAGTTGTACTTTGTAAAACTTAGTTGTACTTTATAAAAACTTTTTAAAATAGATTTTTAAAATAGATTTTTAAAAACTTAGTTGTACTTTGGGCATTCAGTAAATGTTGAAGATATGCTTGTTTTTTTTTGCAATACTATTCTCGATGTTAAGTTTACACAATTTCTTTGCACCTGCCAAATTTCGTTGATTTATTTCATGCAGCACATACTCTATTTTGTGCAGCACTTTTGGTACTTAAATTTTGTTTTTCCGCTTTTATTTTGAGACATGGGGAGGGGGGAAGCGGATGATGAGGAACTTCAATCTGCTTTTAAAATTTTAATAATTGATTCAGATTTAACTAAAAAAAATTAATAAATAAAAATTAAAAAATCAAAATGTTTGTGGTAATCAAAAGTTCTCCTTAATAATCCTCTTATGGTAATCAAAAGTTCTCCTAAATCAATTATTTAAATCATTTTAATAAACGATATTACCACTCTACTTTTTGTTTAATGGTAATTTATTTGAATCATATTAAATATGATTCAAATAAATGATTTAACTAGTTCCAATTTTTATAAGTTTTTTTGTTAAGTATCGATAGTTCAATTATAAAACTCTATTTCTAATTACAGTTTAACTGTGTATAAAATTCTTAAAATTTTTATCTTCAATTAAATTATTTATTATTATTCAGTTATCATAACTGAATAATAATAAATAATTTATTTGAAGATAAAATTCTTATATTCATAATTGAGTTTGTAATATTCATAATTACTTTGATTTAAACTTGAAAAGTTTATTTGGTTCATTTTTTCATAATTGTATTTAAAAAAATTTTTTTCATTATGTATTTTCATTTCTTTTTTAATTTGCTATTAGTTTATAATTTTTCAATTAAAACAAATAATTTGCAATTTTAAATACTTCTTTAACCAATTTTTGTTTATTTTGTTTTTTAATTTGCAGTTATTAAGGTTAAAATTGCTTTTACTGAAATTGAAAACATTAGCATTGTACTTAGCGTTGGTTCTAGAAGGTATTTATGCTATGGTTTGCACTTGCTTTTTCTTTTATCTATTTTCTTTTTATAGTAGCTCTCCTATTGCAAAGTATTTACCCAATTGATTAAGTTGGTATACTTTTAAAGTTAATATGGGCCCAAAAAGAAATTTTCGTATATTTTATGGCAAGTTTAAAAGATTTTTGTTTTCAAATTACCTTGTGAAACAAAAAATCAGTGTTTAAACAGTGAGTTATTTATTGAAACTGTCAAACAAGTCAAAGAGTATTTAGGCTTCAGCATTAGCAAAAATGATATTCAGATCTATGCTAATAAAGCAAAGAAATGGGTTTGCAACTTTAAAAGAGACTCTAAACATTTTATTTCATTTTGCAATGAGACCTACGCATTCCAAAAACAACTATTGACCAATTAATTGCAAGCTAACTCTAGTAGCATAAACCTTGTATCAACTTCTTCAGTTGTGTTGTCATTGGAAAACATTACTATGTTATCTTTAATAAATAGTGAATCTTTATATTCACAAGGTCAAATTGTAAATTTACAATGTAGGCACAGTTCAAGAGAAAAATTAACTCCAAAGAAATCAAAATTTTTTTGATTTCTTAGGAGTTAATTGGTTGTCTCATTTGTCTTCAAAGTTAGCTAGCTCTTCTAAAGAATACCAAATTAAGATAGATTCATGAAAAGGTAAAATAAAGAGCACGCCATATCAATTAAAAGTTTTAAGACAAATTGTTAAAAGAAAAGAAGATATTATAAAATCTTTAAGAGCAGAAGTTAGAGACTTGAATCAAAAGTTACAAACATATTATTACAGTAGACGTATTCGCAATCTTATAATTACAAGAAAGGCAAAAAAAGTTAAAGAAAAAGAAAAGTGAAGACAAATGAATCTCAAACATAATAATGTCATAAGAAAAAACAAAATGGGATTATCTAGATTAGGAAATGATATGATCCAGATGGAGGAGGACAATATTGCACTTTCAGTGCATTACAAATAAGAATGATAATTTACAGCATGCTGTTGTCTAATGTCCCAACATGTAACGTTCCATTCTTATTGCAGAAAATTGCACAATATTTAGGTGTTAAATTTTTACATATTCCTCAGCGTATTACAGTTGAGCAAATGGCTCGTGAACTAGGCAGTATATCTGAATTGCAAGCAGCAGAATGGGCTTTCAATAATTCAATAATCTGACTCTTGGGTTTAATGCAACAGCGCAAGAGGGTGTCCATATCAATAGCATCCACTTGACTTCAAAGAATAAATGTCAAATTATTGCACTGGACCAATTACCTGGAGGTACATCTGATGATTACCAAAATCACATATGTAATGCAGTGGATCATATGGCTTTAGTTTATTCAGATTATTTCTCATTTTCCTTTGACGAATGTCGTAAATCTATTATTTCAAATATATCAAACACAATGACAGACAGAGTTGCAGCAAATCATCTTACCATTACCAAAATTTGTGCAACCTGGGGTAAGAATTTAAATGAGCTGAACTGCCCTTTGCACCTGCTTGATACAATAGCTATTTCATGTCGTTCAGCATTACAGTCTTTAGAAAAGGAAAGTTGCCTATTATTTGGACATGATTGTATGGCAGTTAAAATTGTTTTGGCAATAAACAAAATGAGATTTAAAGATGGCAAAGGTGATCCGGAAGGATTTGTAAATTTTTTAGACAATAACAATTTGCCATGATGTATAATTCCAAGATATCGTGGCAATCGTCTTCATATTTTTTTCCATACTTGTTTCATCTTTATGAAACAATACAATGCTTTTAAGCAATTTCTGACCATTGGAACAATGTTCCAATGGTCAGAAATTAAAAGCATTGTAGTGTAAAGTGTGGCACTTTACAAACAGTCCTGCGATCAGCATTTTGTAATACAACTACCATAAAACAAATGTGTGTGCTAGCAATATTTGGAAAACTTCTTACGGGACCCTGGATGAAAACATTTTATGCATCAGCTGAAAAAGCAAGTTTTGATCATATTACAGGTATTTAAGTAGTTAAAAATGTTTTGCAAACAATTAAAAATTGCAAATCTAATCCAGGTGCACCAATAAACGATAAAAAGGATTATTTCGGAAATCCCTTTAAATCAAATGTTTTAGAACCTGTCAAAAATTTATGCTCCATTGATGAGCAGGTTATCAACATGATTTTGGCTAGTCTTATTGCGGTGGAAGATATTTTGAACCGTCAATGAGTGATATTTCTCACTTTCTATTACAGAGACACTTAAGAAGGAGATACCTAGTGCAAGGCTTCACAACATAAAAAGTGAAGAGTTAATAGGTATGTTTCGTGAATCTAAAGGAAGATCTCCAAATGTAATGGTTTGTTATATATCTTGCAAAATAAGATCAAAAAAGAATAGAACTATAGATTATCTAGATAGTCTTGACCAAACATCTTGGGAAAATATAGTTAAGTAGTCAATGCAAGCAGCTCGTAAAAAACAGTAAACAATTGACTGAAACAGCAGCTCATAAAAAAAGATTAAACAATTGACTGAAACACACTGCATTACGAGCAGAGATTTCAAAAAGACAGATATGCAAAAGACAAAAAATGGATAAAAAAGAAAAAAGAAAGCTGGAGTGAGAGCTGCGAGTTCTATCTTTTAATGATATGAAGAATTTATATAAGCACTTATCTATTAAACAATTTAATGACTTATATGATGTAATGTATGAAAGAGTTGTTGGGAGAGAACTCTGCCATGAATGGTTTGATACAGATAATAACAAATCTGTCGTGTATAAATTAATTACTGCAAGTGATGTGACTTGCAATAAAGTTACAGCAAGTAGTGTGACTTGCAATAAAAGTACAGCAAGTGGTGTGACTTGCAAAAAATGTACTGCAAGTAATGTGACTTGCAAAAAAAGTACTGCAAGTGGTGTGACTTGTAAAAAGAGTACAGCAAGTGGTGTGACTTGAAAAAAAGGTACAGTAAGTGATGTGACTTTTTTTGATAGACGGTTCTGTCTTACGTTCTCGTCGTGCCTATCGTTAAAAATTATTTTGTTTCATTGATGGAATTTAAAATTTTAGTCATTTACTAAAAGCCAAGACAAAAATTAATAATTGGTTAAGTTCAAAATAATTTAATTTAAAAATATTATTCTTAGGTTGGGAGGGGGGATTTAAACGCTCTTTTTACAGAAAGAATGGATCCTCTGATGCATCTTGTAATTTTGTTAATGTTATTTTGTTTTATTTTATTTAAAAGGAATTTAAATTCTTTTCTAAATTGCATATAAAAATTAGATTCTATTTTTAGGTTGGAGAGACATGGTGGCACACCCTATTTCACTGAATTAATGTGTGTATCGCTAGTAGTAGTAAAATAAAGTTTTTGTATTTGATAATAATTTTTTTTTTTTTTATTAAAGAAAAAAAAATTTATAGAAAAGATTTTTTCATTTTAGGGTGTGTTAATCCACTGACACCCTTACACCCACCCTAAGTCTCATATTTGGCAGTTGTCTGGAAGCAAATAATAACTACTTTTAAAAAATAATATGAAAATCAACTATTTTACCAAAAAAAAAACTTTTTTGTAAATGAAATTTGCATTTGTTTGCGGTGTAGGTGTTGGTTTGATACCTCCTCTAGCCTCCTGGATAAGCCCGGTGGCTAGAAATCAACACGAATTTGTAGCCCACTCTAATACCTATCTTTTGATATCAAGTTATAGGCGTTTAAAAAAGAATTAACAAATTCATATTAATTTTAGTGGAGAAAAGAATTTTTTTGACCACAGTTTCTTCAATAAATCCATATATCAAAAAATCGGTATTTAAAACGTTATAACTTTTTGTCGAATCATTTGATTTTGATAATTTTTTCACTTTTAAAATACTGTAATAAAGCTCTTTCCAAGGATATATAACAATCTAATATTTGATCAATTCAAAAAATTTACAAAAATCATATCTAATTATGTTGTATTCAACGATTGTACTTATGTATGCTATGTCTGTTATATTGATGCATAGATATGCATGAAAAGCATATTTTATGCTTGTATATGTATTTGTTTGTGACATCTGTGTATGTTATGATCATTTATTTAGATTAGATATATGTAAGGTCAACTATTGTAGTTAGTATACTCTTTTAGTTATCTTTTAGTTAATTTGAGTAATTATCGAAAAAACGACAAAAATCACAACAAAAAAAGAAAATTAAAAAGAAACCTGCCTCTAGTTTTAATTCGTTGTTGAACCAGAAAGTGACAAAAGTAAAGAGATTTCAGTGGTCCGTCAGCAACATGAAAAATGCAATTGCAGCTGTTCAAAATAACTTAATGTTGCAACGAGAAGCTGCAGTACAGTTTAGTATTCCTCGGTCAACCCTTGGTAAATATCTTAAGGGAGATTTAGTTCTCGGCATCAAGCCCAAACCTCGTCCAATATTATCTACAAATTTAGAGTTAAAATTAGTTGAATATGCAGCAACAAGAGCTGCCCTCGGATTTGGATTCAGAAAAAAACAACTTAAAAATGCTTCAGATTTAGCCATAAAACACAATATAAAGTTTAAACGTTCAACTCCTTCAAAAAAATTGTGGCGCTCATTTAATCAGCGATATACAAATTTAGTTTTGCGAAAACCTGAAGGTACTTCATCAGTTTGCCATCAATGCATGTCTGTATCAAATGTAGCTAAATATTTCTATTCACTACATAAAGTTTTGAGGGACACACATGCTCTTTTAAAGCCTTCATTGATTTGGAATATGGGTGAGTCTATGAGGGCTACAGATGGATTTTAAACCTCCAAAAATAATTGCAAAAAGTGGTACAAAACACCTTAATATCGCATATCTGGAAAATGTGAAACCATAACCATTTTTGCTGGTGTAAATACTGCTGGTGGTTTTTTACCTCCACATTTGATAGCAAAAGGTAAAACGACAAGATCTCTTCATTCTTTTAATATTGCACATGCCTCATCAGGCTCAAATTGGAGTTTTAGTGAGACACAAAAAACTGGACAACCGACCTTTGTTTTCTGAGGTACAGATATTAAAATTTAAAGTTTATTTTAGTTTATAGTTTTGGTTTAGTTTATTGTTATTTTTAGTTAGTTTTAGCTTCAGTTATCTTTTTTCTTACTTTAGACAACTTTATGGAGGAAATGAGGGGAATAGGTAAAAAAATTATAATTATATATTTATATGTAATTATTATTTTATTCATTATTCTGAGGTATATTTTTTGTCTTTAGTGTCTGGTAGAAGCATAACTGATAGGGCTGTGTTTTATATTTTATATATTTTGTATGGAGAAATATGTGCAATATGTGAAAGAATTATTTAATAAATATGACACTTTTTAACTGTTTTACTCATATTTTTATTAAAATAAACTTTTTCACATATTTAACCCTTTTTAATTTACTCTCTTTTTTTTTTTTTTAGTATTTTTAGCATCGTCTTCTGTTGCCAGTGAAAGTAGTGAGGTTATGCTTTATATTTTAATTAATTAAATTGGAAATATTTTTAATATTTAATAAATATGACGTTTTTTAACTGTTTGCGTTTTACTCATACTTTTATTAAAATAAATTTTTTTACATGTTTAACCCTATTTAATTTACACATTTTCAAAAAAATGTCTTTAGCATCGTCTTCTGTTACCTGTGAAAATGGTGATGTTATGCTTTATATTTTGATTAAATAAAATTGCAAATATTTATAATTTTTATTATATTCTTTTATTTGTAATTTTAGAGTCGTTAACATTTGAGAGCTTTTGTAATTTTAGATTCGTTAACATTTGAGCACTACAGAAATTATTGCTCCCGACACCCAGGGCCTCTTTCAGGGAGGTCTTACAAAAAGTGGTGTAGTAATGGCGGTATGGATGAACCCTCCTTCAAATGGAGGGCTCATCTATACTGGGGTGTTAGGAGACACCGAAGTAAAAACAGCAACCAAAAGGTTGTAAATGTCTTCTATCAGTGAAGATATTTATAACTTTTTTGTTTCCGCTTTTTCTTTGGTGATTTAATTTTTTTTTAATTTTTTAATTTTTTTTTAATAATATATTATATTGTATATTTGATTTGATTTTACTTAAGACACTTAAGTAAAATCAAATTAACTTAAGAACAAAACAAAGTATAAATTTTACTATTTATAATATCAACTAAAAAGTCTTAATTTTTAATGATTTTAATCCTTTTTATAAATTCAAGCATGTAATTTTGTCCTTTTTTTAGTTGCATTTGTCATCACTTGATTAGCTTGCTTACTGTTGAAACATGATTTTAATTTAGTAAATTTATATGATGTAAAGTTTACTCAATTAATCATTAGTCAACAGTTAAGGAGAAGCTGGTATTTTACATAATGAGGTGAAAATAATTTTGTTTACATAATAAAACCAGTTTTAATGGTTATTTGTGATTTAGCTAATTTGTGCTACGTTGTTGTTTTTGTCGTTAACAGTAACAGTAACTTTTCTTATGCTCATAAATATTTATTGCGTATCTTTTTTACTTTTTTTATCATGCTGCCTTGAAACACTGTTCTAGGTATTGGCAGGCTTTTGATTTTCCTCTTCTGGTACCTGCTGTGTTATAACAGATTTTAAAACAGGTAAAAAAAACTTAACTGGTGGTAAGTTCTTTTTTGTCTTTATGTCGTTAACTATAAGCAATGACATTGCTGATAAGGAACCCAATTTAAAATATTATTTATAGATAAATTTGTACTTAATCAATTATTTTTGAAATATCAAGTCATATTGTTATTAATCATTTAATTACTAATAACCCGTGTTACGGGTTGCTTTCTGCTAGTATATATATAAACACATAAATGTTATACAAATACGCATGTATTTAACATGCATTTATGCTCGTATCAAAGCGTGAATTAAAATTTTTAATTATTATTTGCCTGGTTAATTTCTGGTTAATGATTATCCCCACTCACGTTTAGATGGTTTTTCTCACTTAATTTTATTGATTGCTGTTTGATAAGTTGATGATCTTGTATTGTTGCTGCTACATGGGCTGCAGCCGATTCTATAGTTTGTGGAATGATTATTGTTTTTTATAAAGTGAGATCCTTCATATAGTAATCTCTTTTTTATTCTAGAGCCATTAACTCCATATATTTTTATTTCTTGCAGCATGACATCAAAAACATCAAAACACAATGAGCGGTCAATGCTCAAAGTTTTGCAATAAATTTTTACCACCAAGTCATTATTATTCTTGGATTTAATTTAAAACGTTCAGTAATTTATTTTGAAATTGACTTATTGTGATTGTTTTTTTTATATATATATATTTTCTGTTTGTTAAAGTTACAAAAAAATTATAATAGTATTACAATTGTAAACCGGAGCAAGAAAAATACAAGTTGTCTTACCTAGCCGGAGCAAGAAAAATAAAAGTTGTCTCATCTAGCCGGAGCAAGAAAAATACAAGTTGTCTCACCGAAGCCGAAGCAAGAAAAATACAGGTTGTCTCACCTAGCCGGAGCAAGAAAAATACAAGTTGTCTCACCGAAGCCGGAGCAAGAAAAATACAAGTTGTCTAACCGAGCCCCGTTGCATTGGTATTTAAAGCGTTATTTAAAAATTTATATATGTAGTAAATAATATAAAATAGTAAATACACAAAAAGTAAATACACACAAAACTTTAAAAATAAAAAGAACTTTACTAATAAAATTTGCAATTAAATATTTTAAAAAACAAAATTAAACAAAAGACTGGCTTTTAAATATCCAAAAAAATTAATTAACTCATACCTTTTAAATTGTTTTCAAAAAACATATTTGAAATCTAATATATCAGTTACCATATTTAGTAAATTCCATTTAGAAATAGTCTTGTTGACAAAGTCCTGTTTATTTAATATAAATATGAAGAACATTTTTCAAAAGAAATTTCTTGATATAGAGGACACTTTTCAGAAATTCACGATGGTGCCCCTCCACTTTGAAACTGACGAGACTTTGAAAATCTCGTCGGCCCTGTTAAATGTTATATATTAAATTTTCAATATAATAAACTACGTTAAGTTGCTACTATTAAATTTTTTAATCAGTTCCAAAAATTTAAGTTTATTGCATAATTACATACTATATTATAGCATATTTATATACAAGCAATGTTGATACAGTTCTGATTGAACAGTACGTGGAATACTGTATACTTTGACTAAATACTGTAAACGAATTGTTTTTTATTTTTTGTGAAACATTCTATTGTTGAGTATAATTTGACTTTTCATGGTATTGTTATTTTAAAACCAGCTAGGTTAATTACAAATAAAATTTTATTGATTCCTTTTTTAGTTGGCAGCTTTTTTGACTAAATTTTTGCTGCTTATTAATGTATGTAACATATAACAGGAAAAATCAAATTAATTTCTCATTAATCATCATAAATGAGTTTTCAATAAATACAAGGTTTTTGTGCCAAGTTGCTTCATTTAATTACATTATTCGGTGAATGATTTATCACTCGGTGCTTTTTATTACAAGGTGGACTCTCAAAATAAAAAAATAAAACTTTATAACTTTTCTATAACTTTTCATATGTTTCCATGAAAAATTCTAGGGTAAAACATACAGTGCTCGCCACATTTTAATAAATACCAAAGTTTAAACAACCTTCTGAAAAGGGTGACCTGATCTTCTGTGGCCTAATGAAAAAAGTGACCTGACCTCACTGATTGTTATATAGTGTTAATTTATAACTTCCACTGGAAAAATATCTTTTTTAAAAAAGATTTTAGACTGAACATACAAGTACTTTCCTCAGAAAATATCTTTAAAATTTCAATATTAAAAAAAAAAAAATTGCTTTTAACTTCCTTGATTTTTTTTTTTTTTTTTTTAAGTAAATTATTTTTCGTCATTTTACACATTTTACAATGTTATCTATAAATTTAAACAAATATATATAATTACAAGCTGACTGGGGCAAGTAGAAGTCAAAATGACTTATCATCAAGCCCCTTTGTGAAATACAAAAAAATACAATAAAATTTTATATCTTCCAATATTATATAAAAGAGTGAAATTATTAAGTTTAAAAAAAAAAAAAAAAAAAAAAATTTGAAGGTTACAAAAGAACTTAAAGTTACAAAAAAAAAGAACTTAAAGTTAAAAAAAGAATCGAACTCCGAACCTCTCGCTTATGAAGCGAGCGCTTTACCACTACATCACTACCGCATGTATGTAGCAATAGATTTTATTTTTTTCATATTTTTGTCAAGAACCGAATTTCACAAGCGTGGTCCCCGGCATATAGTCGAGAAGTCAGATTTTTTGAATGATGTTAGTGGGATGTAGTAATTACCCATTGAATGTCTTGTTTCATATTTATGATTAATTCGAGTGAAACTTTTAAAAAAATATTTTGGAATCATTTCATTTTGAAGTTTAAACATAAGTAACAAGTTATGGTATATATTTAGTTTGTATACATTTAGAGCATTTATTTCCTCGAGTAACGGCTCGGCACTTTCGTATCGTTTGCGCCCAAAACTAATCTACTTGCTTGCTTTTGTTTTGTATAAATAATTTTTAGGAAAGATGAATGATTGTTTGCCCAGGCAATATTACAATAGTTAATATGACAATGTATAAATGAAAGGTATAAATTTTTTTTACATAAATTATTTAAAAGATGTTTTGTCTTGTACATAATCCCCAGAGTCTTTGAAACTTTGTTCTCGACTAGCTTTATTTGGTTTTTCCAATTTAAATGCTTATCGAAAATTATTCCTAGTATTTTCATTGAAAAAACTATTTTTATTTTAATATTGTTAATTGTTAGTTCAGGTAATTTAAGTGGAAGGTTCTCGGATATAGATGGCTTAGCAAACAAAATATATTTCGTTTTTTCAATATTTAATGAAAGTTTATTTTCTTCAAACCACTCATTAAGATATATTAATTCTGTGTTTACAATATAAAAAATATTTTTTAAATTTGAGTCAGAAAAGAAAACATTTGTGTCATCAGGAAAAATAATATAATTAAGTATTTTTGAAGACAAATAAATATCATTAATATAAATTAAAAACAGCAGGGGTCTAAGTATTGATCCTTGGGAAACTCCGCAATTTATTGATTCAAATGGGGAACATGTTAATTCATATGGTACTCCTTGTTTACGATTTTGTAAATAACATTGCAGCCACTTTAAGTTGGAGTGAACTACTCCATAATTGCGTCATTTATAAATAAGAATCTTATGGTTGACAGTATCAAATGCTTTAGATAGATCTAGAAAAATTCCGAGTGTGAAAATGTCGTTATCAAAACCATTTAAAATTTGGTTGGCAAGAATAGTTACTGCATGTTTCGTGGAATGGTTGTTGCGAAAACCAAACTGTTTATGATAAAGAATGTTGTTTTTTTCAAGATAATTGTACAGTCTGTTGTGCATAATATTGGAATTATTTTTGCTAATTTTAGTTGGTCAGGAAAAATGCCGTTTCTTAGGGAAAGATTAAAAATTTTAAAAAGAGGTTTCTCTATAACATCTGAGACCGCTTTTACAACATTAGGGTTAACTTTATCCAGACCCGAACTTTTATTTGTTTTCAGCATACTAATTGCTAGTCGAAGTTCATCAATTAAAAGCTCCGATTCCTCCATGAAGGAATCAGATTTTTTCAAAAAAGATTTAAATGATTTTTTTCCTCAAGATTTGCACTGGCAAGCTTTTTTTCTATATTTATAAAAAAGCTATTAAATGTTTCAGCAATTTCTTTATTAACAAAAGCATCTCCTTTATTATTATCTTTTTGCAATCTTTTTGGAAGATTATCACTTTTCATAATTCCCACTCCTGTTATTTCTTTAATTACATTCCATGTTTTTCTTGCATTTCCAAATGTTTTATTAAGTAACGAAGAGTAGTAGTTTTTTTTAGATTAATTTTTTTAACTTTTCAAAAGAATTTTTATATTTTTTGTATTTTATTTCATTTTTGTAATTCTTTTTTTTTAAAAATTTTTGGTAAAGTGTTTGAAACAAACACTTTACCAAAAACTTTTTGACGACTTAATGAGTCCTCTCGTCATCCACGGAATTAGCAAATTTTTAGAATTAACAGTTTTTTTTATTTTTGGAAAGACCTTTTCGTATTGTCTTGTAAACATGCGAATAAAAAAATCGTAGTCATCATTAATGTCATTGGAATCAGTCAATAGTTCCCAGTTTACTTCATGTAAAAGGTCACAAAACGTGGCGATTGATTCATTATTTATTTTCCTTACGTATACCGTTTTTGTTTTTGTTTTATTCTCAAGGGTTGCAGAATTTATTATCAGAAAAACTGAAAAGTGATCAGTTAAATCTTTTTTAATAATACCACTTTGGATTTTAGTCCTTGTGTAATTATTAGTAATAATATTATTGATAATAGGTGCAGTTGTTTTAGTCATACGTGTTGGCTTATTAATCATGGGGAAAAAGCTGTATTGCAAAAGTGTATTTATAAAATGCACGACTTGGTTATTAGCTTTATTATTCAATAAATTCAAATTAAAATCACCTAATAAGTAACCTTTTTTTTAATAAGCTTTGGTAGCAAATAGTCTAAGTGGTTTTCAAATTGGTTGTAATTACCGTTTGGCGGTCTATATATTGCAGTTATAAATGTATTTTTGTTTGTTTTATTAACTATTTCAATAGTTAATGACTCACAATCAGCGCCATTTACTTAGAGGTTTTCAACATGTTTAAAAATCAACGAGTTTTGGACAAAAATAGATACGCCCCCGCCATTGTCGTTTTCTCTTGGTTGATGAATGGGTTTATATCCTGATAATTGAAAGTTAGAATTTATCGCGTCTCTATGACACCAAGTTTCTGTCAGACAGATAATACTAAACTTGTTACTTATATTATTTAACATCAATTTTAAATTTTCAAAGTTTTTATTTATGCTTCTGATGTTTATATGTAATAATGAAAAATAAGATGATGAAGAATTAAAAACATGTTTAACATCGTCAACATTGTAATAAGTCGTATCTACTGAAATTTCGTCAAAAAAGTTAATGTTTTTATCATCGTCATTAATTCGGTTTAGTGCGTTTTTCCTTTCTGATATGTCAAAAACATTAAAACTGTTGGCTTCCGTCATTTTAACAATAAAAACTAAGAATATTATTTAAGACAAAAAAATATATACAATTAAAATTTAGGAACTCTATAATTTTTTCCATAACCAAATGAAATTCTATGCATTTCCTTGATTTCACCCTGCATTAATTTACATGTAATATTTCCCCATAAACTTAATAGAATTGACCTTTGCTGCTCCTCATCGACAATTTCATTTGCAATAAAAAAAGTCTCATCTCTTAACTTTTTATTTCAATTATTATTTTATTATTATTATTAATCATCTATTTTTCTTCATTGCTGATATTCTTTCAGAGATTCTTCAATTTTAGGTTTTCAGCTATTCTTTACTAATAAAAAAATTGTTCTTTTACTAATAAATTGTGTCTTTTACTAATAAAAAAAGTGCTCGCAATACATATTAAAAGGTCTACATATAAAGAAGCCTTTTTATCTTCTTTCTCTAGCATTTTTAGAATGCCTTTGAAATATAACTAAAAAGTATTTCATATGAAATCCAAGTATAAATAAAAAAGTTTAAATATTTATTATTTAACTTTTTTAAACACTTTTTGTTTATGTCCTCACTTAGATGCAGTTTCTAATTTTTTTTTAATGAAATAGCTGATGATTACAGGTTGTAAAACTTTTTCTTTTTTTTTTTTGCATTTATTGAGCCCTTTTGTGTGTATTAGTGGAAATGTGTCGATTACATCAGTAGAAACCATGTAACGAAACCATGTCATAAACCCATCAAACCAGGGCGTACTAGAACAACAGACCTCCTCATCGCGCAACGGCTCAAAAAATGTGGAGACTGATTTAGTTAGTGGCCAAGTTACTAAGAAGAAGTTGTACCCTTATCAAAAGATCCAAAAAAATACCCTCATCAAATGATGTGTTACTGGTTGTAACTCATACTATGACTCAGTAAAAGAAAACTAATTTCAGATTACCAAGAGATCCAGACGAGCGTCAGAGATGGTTTAAAGAAATACCAAGAAAAAATATACTAAAAATATATGACACTGTAGTTTGTGCAAAACTTTTTCCATTAAACTTCCAAATTATTAAACAAAAAGGAAGAGAAAGACCTCGAGATCCACCTAGTGTATTTAAATTAGTTCCCAAGACTTTAGTGCCTATCCCTTTACAAGAAAAAAGAAGAACAACAAAAGCTGAATGCTCTATAAAATCAGCAAAATAAGATGAACTTTCAAAATTCGTAAAACTTGACAAACGTGATTCATTTAAATTTGCAATTTTTTATCTCAAACTGATTGGGCTAGATAGCTAAGTTGGTTAGAGCGTCAAACTGAAAGTTAAAAACCGGACTGTTGTGCTAACTCAGTCAGACTGTTTGCAATACGAGTTCAAATCATGCCACCGCCAAATCAGCGCTTGAGTAGTACCTCGGGTACGCAATAATGTTAGTCAATAACGAACGCTACTTTGGATTAGTTAAAATAAGTATTTGTTCCTATGCTAAACCAACAGTATCTTCGGATAAAAGGGTATTAGATAAAACAGGAAAATTCAAAATTCTTGAAGCAAAACTTTATGATTTAGTCTTTTATTATACTTGTTTGAATAGCTGTTGCATCCACTCAAAAGGGCATGAAAACAATACTGAATTAATAAGTTTTGTCAAATAGTATTTAAAACCCTATCATATGAAGCCCTATCATTGTATTTATAAGTTCAAATGTTGATCACAAGTTCACGAGGCATTACACTATTTGAAAAGACAGAAAAGGAAACATTTTTACTTCAGTAAGTTGAAAGCATGAGTAACATGAACTTAAGTAATATTCTTAAGCAAAAATATTCTCTCTGCTTTCGAGCTTTTGAGTATTTTTCACGGTCACGTAGCTTATATAACCAAATTTAGCGGAGGTATACAAAGATTTATTTTGATATTACTGCAAGAACGTAACAGATAAAAGGAAAATTTCTACCCATACTACAGTAAATGCTTGTAAAAATGGTCAGAATAGACTTGTAAAATGGAGACAGGAGCTTTGTAAATTTCATGGAGCAAGGAGAGATGCAACAAACTGTAATTTTCACTATTGAGTATTAAATTTTTCCAACATTCGTTTAAGCTAACCTTATGCTAGACACTTCAACATCTGAGAGAATAACATCAACAATTATTGATGTTATTCTTTTATTGATTATAATCAATAAAACACGTCTGATGAAAAAACATCTGACGTTTTATGCCGAATAAATGGTTTGAGGTGTATTCTCTTCAATCGTTCAACCAATGACTTAAAACACAATAGCTTTTTATTTGTTTATTGAAAAAAGTAAAACCACAGCTTAACAAATTGTTAAGCTATTGTTAATAACAATAGTACGAAAAATATAATTTTGAGAATTTTATTTTTAGAGATATTTTGATTAAAAAATAAAGGCAATTTTATAGCCTAAATATTTTTTTACGTATTTAGTGTTTTTTTTATATAATAACAAAATCAATTATAGGATTATATTACGCTAATAATGTGCACAATTTTGAATGGTGAGCGTTGATCACACGAAAATGTCTCCCACCAAAAAGTTAACTTTTAAGAATTTTTTTTTTCTTTCAGCACTCTTTTAAAGACTTTAGACGAAAACTGCTCTACTACTAATTTTACTATAATCATTAATTTACCTTTGTTTTAGAACTCTTAATAATATTATTTATAATGATAGTGACTGCATGGCCGTAGACAACTTTTTTTGTCTACGGCCATGCAGTCACTATCATTATAAATAATATTAATAAGAGTTCTAAAACAAAGGTAAATTAATGATTATAGTAACCTCCCGAGCCCCAAATAGGAGGGCAATGAGTCAAAATAGTTTTTTTTTCAATCTTAAACTTAATTTATCAACGAATTTCAAATTTGATTCAATTATCTCATGTACTTTGGTTTTTATGACTTTATAAAGTTTACACCCCCTCAAATTGAGGGGGCTGTAAACTTTATAAAGTCATAAAAGCCGATCAACAAAAGATTATTGAATCAAATTTGAAATTCGTCAATAAATATAAATTAAGTTCAAGATTGTAAGAAAAAAAAAAAAATTTTACTAATTGCCCTCCTCTTTGGGGCTGGGGGGCTACCGTTTTGGGTTTTTTGTTGTTCCCAGTCTCCAATCACCGCATTTTTTTGCATAGCATTTTCATTCCTCGTATATATGAACATATTTAAATATGGAATTTTCTTCATGTTTCAAAGATACTTAACTCAATCATCAAAAAATGTTGTCTACAGCCTTGCACTGTAGTAATAGTTTTATGGACCTAAACTTTCATTTTCATTTTAATTATTATCATAGTTTTTATCATTAGTAATAATTTTTAGTAAAGCATTATATAAGTCTTATTATAGTTAGTATTTGTAATGTTTTTTCATTCATATTATTATTATTATCATTTTTATTATATTATTATTGCAATTATTAATACTATCTTTATTTATTAGTGCTTTAATTTCTTTTCTTTCCTTTTTTTTTTTTTTTTCTTTATTTTAAACTCTTTATATGTTTTATTTATAATTTTTTTTTTTTATTTTTTTTTTCTATTAGGTGTCACTAAATGATTGAAACCTAACCTTACTATGTGAGTTTATAAAATATTATTGTAAATTTTCATCTTTTATGGTTAAAGTAAAGTATAATACATGCATTCATTAATTATGAGAAATGCATATAGTTTATATTATAAAAAAGAAATATATATGTTAAACTGGTACTACTAATGATACTAATGATATCTAATCAATATATTTAGATTTTTTCATTTTTACATTTTAACTCCTGCAGTCATTATTTCATTGTACATAAATATGTAGAAGTAGTTTTATTATCTTTTGTCTGTTGTTTTTAAACTGCTTGTTTTTTTTTAGTAAAAAAAGTTGTCTTCTGGCAATTTTTGATGTGCTCTGATATAGGGCAAACAAGAGTTTGTTTTATAAATGTTTTTGTAATAAACAAGTCAACTTCTTTATAGGACCACACAAAACTATTTAGTGAACATGGGCATAGACTAAGCGTTTCATTTAGTCTCATTTTTTTTTTCTTTATTATTTAATCAGGTTATTCTTTTTGAGTAATAGATTTAAATAATTAAAGAACAACCTCCGACGAACATCGTCACAAGAAATTTTAAAAAGATATTCAAATCTTAAATAAAAAATTAACCTAATAGCTGAGAGCAATAAACCAAGAAATATTAGCCTTCAAGCCTTTGAGCGATGAGAAGGTCTGTTATTTTAGTACGCCCTGTTATTTTAGTACGCCCTATTGAATTACAGGGTACGCCCTGCATTAAACTAATGACGAGAACAAGCTTAATGAGTTTCGATAATTGTTTTGAAAAATTGTTTTTCATCAATTTTAAAACTTTTATATGTGATTTTACTTTCGGTTAATAACATGTTTTTCAAAAGAAGTAAACTTTTGGCTATAATGAGAGATTCTGGATGTATTAAATTAAAAAATCAATTTCATTTTTTGTGTGCAGCCGTAGCGCAGTGGTTAGAGCGCTTGCTTTATAAGCAAGAGATCCAGGTTCGAAACGAGCCTTAGACATGTTTTCGCGTCACGGTAAGGAAGGAGCCGTGAACTTCCTGGTTAAATGCACCTCCGCGGTGCTCTGTGACAAGACCGTTAGGACTTCTTGGGGCACCTAAACAACAGTATAAAAAAAAAAAAAAAAAAAAAAATGAGGAAATTAAAAAGCTTACAAAATGTTAAAAAAAAACATTTAAATGCGTTAAATAAATCCATGCCTTTATTTATGAAGCTGTATAAATCTCGTTGGATTAAATCTCAATTAATATATGAAAGGTTTCAAAAAAAACAATTCGTTTAAGTTAGATAATTCCATTTCTTTAAATCAGCGTACAAAGAAGAAAAGTTGCAGCAACGAAAAGAAGTTTTTAAATTTTTGTGAACGAACAATCCAAAAGAAATCAAAGTTTTAAGCCAGATTTTCTATATGGTTTGTCATGTATCACCCAGATAAGTTTGAGAACTGAAGGGCTGTTACATGCATCAAAACTATTTAAAGAAGATACGGAAAGTCCAAATCGTGCAAATAAACTTACAAGAAAATACTTGAACCAGAGCAATATATGTCAATTGAAGATGCAATAAATGTTTTGGTGAAGGCAAAACTATTCTGATATCAGTATGATTTTTTGAGAAAAAGTGTCCCTGAAAAGTTTCCCTCATACAAAAAAATTCAAGCAGCTAAGAAATTCTGTTATCCTACTGATATTCATGTAACAAAAACCTATGTTTTTAGTTTCTTTTCAAGAAAAACTGAACCACAAAATACTTCTAACTATGGAGCTTCTTATTAGGACTTTACAGAATAAAGAATCAGATCATCTGCAATTAGTACTAAAGTGGGAGTTTGATGGCTCTTTAGACCGTAATTCATATAAACAGACATTTTGTAATTCCAAAACCAGTAGTTTAGCTGTTTTTCTAACATGCATCGTCCCTCGTCTTCTTACTTTTTGGTGAAAAAGTTATTTTTTCAAATCCACGCCCTACATTTACAAGATATTGTAGACCTTTGAAAACTGAATTTATAAAAGAGTCTAATATAGAATCAATTGCGAAGATGAATAGAGTAGATAAAAAATAAAAATTATTGTTAAGACAAAGTGTCTAATAAAAAATAGACAAACAAAAGTATTTCATACTTTAATTTTTTGTATGGTAGATGGTTTTATATGCAATGCACTACTTTTATTACAGACACTACTTTTATCCAAAGATTTTTTATTTGTGGTGCAACTTAAAAGCAACCTAATAATATTGAACAAATGGTTCAGAGAAGTATCAATACTGAAAACTTGGGGTTCGGTCTATCTGTGTACATGGGTGGATTCAAATGTTTGAATGCATTTTGCACTTGGCTTACAAACAGCCAATCATTCATAAAGAATTTAGAGAACAATTTTGTTTGATTATTGATAAATACAGATGATTAAAATACAGCTAGATGCTTCTTTGTCAAGTCAGAAATTTCAGCTGCTATAACAAAAATAGATATAGTTTTGATTAGCAAATTCCATACAACTATAGTAGTGGAAAGTGGACATGATATTGATGTAAAAAATTTTAAATTATTGTCTTTTGACACAGCAAGATAATTTGTTAGAAAGTATCCATGGTACAGCATGCCCCTACATTGCATAAATACTTATACATGGTCCTGATATTAAATAATCTACATTGATGTCACTAGGACAATGACTGAGGAAGCACAGAAAGCTTGCAATAAAGCCTTTAAAAAGCATAGAAAAAGTTACTCTAGAAAATGTAGTTGAAAGAACAATAATAATGATATATTTAAATTATTTTTATTGAATGATTCTCTTATCTCCAATAAACGAGTACTTTATAAAAATAAATTACTCAAAAAAAAAAAAAAAAAGAAGCCAAAAGAAGCAATAAGTTATCTAAAACCTCCAGACGTTCATTTTAACTATAATGATGGTGACGATGATAAATGGTGTTGATGATGATAATGATCATGATCATGATGGCAATAATTATGATAAATATGATGATCATGATAATGATGTTGATGATGATTATGGTGATAATCATCATAATGATCATGATTATGATGATGATGATTTTTTTAATTTTGTTCATTGACATTTTTATTTACGGAAATTTACATTTTTAAAATGATTTTTCTCCCCAAAAAATAGCAAATTCAAACAAATAAAACCAATCGAAGTTTTTGGAGCTTTCAAATAATTTTTTTCGAATGAACTTTTACATAAAATTCAAATTACTGTAACTCATTTTAGTGAGTTCATTAGAATCCGTTTTAATATTACTTATTCATACATATTCATATTTTTTTCCTTTTGCTATTATTACTTACCTGTTTTTTAAAAAACTTGCCTCGAAATTACTTGAAAATACATTAAAAACGTCTGACATTAGTATAAAAATCTATGGAGTAATTTTTCTTTAGTCTAACAAGTGCCTTAAAAATAATTATTTAATTTAAAAATTCAACTAAAAAATTAAATTACTTATGCCCTATTTTGAAGCTATTCTACCCCACTGTGCGTCTGCTGGACTAATTTGTTGATACCTGATTTTTTAGTTATATTGCATAATAATGTTTAAGCACTCTTAAACGAACAAGAGTATTCTTACTATAATTATCATACCATAGTAATGCATTAATTTTTTTATGTATATATATATATATATATATTTCGACTATATGTTCGACTATTTGATTTATATAGTCGAAATATATATATATTATATATATATATATATATATATATATATATATATATATATATATATATATATATATATATATATATATATATATATATATATATATATATATATATATATATATATATATATATATATATTAGATATATATTTATAATATATATATTTCGACTATATATATATATATTTCGACTATATGAATCAAATTCAATCTTAAACCTTAACAAATGTGTAAAATTTTCTCCTTCTCCTAAAGTAAAGGAATATTTTAAACGTGTTCATAACTCTGTATCAACCCAAAAATAGTTTTCTCTAGTAAATTGAATTTTTCACTTAAATTGCACATTTATCGGAGAAACCCCGACCACAAAGTTGCTGTTGACACTCACTTAAACCATCATGAATACAAAATAAAATTGCTGTCGTCACATAGCAACTATAAAATTCAACCAATAGCAGTAATCAGATTAATAATCAGGAACATAAAGTATATTATTATTTAAATTAATAGTTATTTTAACTATTTTTTTAATATTGTACTATCATTATCAAACATCATAAAGGTATTTTGTAAAATGAAATTATAAAATTTACTTTAACATTTTTAAAAACTATATTCCGTATTATAAATGTATTATACTGAAATATTTAAATAAAATTCTACATAATAATTGTTTTATAATTGAAAAAAAAAAATTATTTTTTATATCAGCAACATTTTGAGGATAAATGTTCATCTACTCTTGAGGCTCTCTGGTAGAAGACATCTCTAAGAGTTAGAGATGTCTTCTACCAAATTACGAAAACAAGACACCATTGTAAAAAAAACTAAAATTCACTGCACCCTACTAGTGATTAGGGAAGCTCATCACTGCTATTTTGTGCGCAAAATTTTAGACCAAGATAAAAAGCTGGACAACATATATATATTGCAATACTTGTTTCTAAACTCCAAAACCGGCTTATTAAAAATGTTGTTCTTTTCTATTTTCAACTCTGCCATATAGAGAGAGCTAAAGATAACAAAAGTTATCAGCGCTTTTTACAAATATTTGAGGCAGTTCAATATAATAAATGCTAACTGAAGCAAAAAAACTTATTTGCACTATTTAAAAGTTTGACTGTGATATTTGTCAGCCCCACATAAAAGCAATGTTTAAGTCAGAGAAACTCGAATAAGTTGCAATTATAAATATTGAAAATAAAGCTTGGTGTGCATTTCTTAATATAGTTTGAGGATACTTAGGAAATTGCAAGCACTGTAATTGCAAGCAACTGGTTGCAAAGTTTATTGAAAAATTCCAGAAACCGGATTGCCATAAAGATACATCCATAAAGATTCATACTAGATTATTCATTGCATAAACATATAAATTTTTCCCCCGAAAAACATGGGTGATATCAATAGAAAGCAATCTTTAGGAAAGAGTTTATAGTAAAAAATTTTGTTCTAATTACAAGTTTAAAATTATTTATAGAAAAGAATTGCATTGTTTTCTTTGTTTTTTCTAAGATTGGAATTCCTAAATACCTTTCAATATATGAAAAAGTCCTGTAGGCTATGCAATTACCCTTACAATATTAGAATCGATTGATACAACACACTGGCTTAGGGGAAATTGGGACCAATAAAATGCGAAATTAACCATAAATAAAAAAAAATATCCATGATAAATAAAATAAAAAAGAAGTGATTTTTGACTTCAGTATCAAAAAATACATAAATAAACATTGAAAAATCTGTCAATAGAACTTTTACAGTGTTTATTTGTTTACTAAACTTTGTTACACTTTTAATTAAAATTATAATTCTAGGTAAAATATAACTAACCTTTAGTACCATCTCAAAATTTTTTTTAAGCACAGAAAAATTATTCATTGTCAGCTGATGTCATCACCGATACATTTTGGTTTTTGACATGAATTGGAAGATAATGTGTTAAAAACGTTGAAAAAAGTACTGATGATTTTTACAACTTTTTTTCAATTGCTCCACATTTCTTTATTTTGCATTATTTTCTTAAACAGAAACAGTTGTAACATGATTATAAGACCCAACCTCATAGTGAACTCGACACAAGTTCTTCAAGTTAATTTAAATTTCAAAGTCTATAGAAGATGTCACAAGTACAATTTAAAAACCTTAAAAACTGACAAATTATTTAAAAAAGCCTCAGAAAAATTATGAATATTTGCTGCACATTAACCACAAAACGATAACGGAACAATAGAAATGTGACCCAAGTGCAACATGTTTAGCGAAACAGCTTACTGCTACATATAGAATCATCAAAACCTAAGAATAGTAATGTGTGTATTAAATTAACAATGATATTGGCGTGTTCTAAGATAAATATGTAAAAAATATAATTATGACGAACAACAAATTGACTTTATCATTATGTCTCTAATATCTTTAAATAAAGTTTAAAATTTTTAAAAATATCTCATTGACCTGGTTTATATATACGCAAAAACATATTGTCAAGTTGCGACATCACTCTGTGACATTTGCTTCCAGTTAATTTAGGTTGATGGAAATTTAAAATAAAAAATTATATTTTTAGCTGTAAACCTAGTAGAATGTATAAACTTTATTTAATGTTTTTTTCTAATTTAAGTTGATTGTTCTGCTCATCAATATATTACTCAAAGAAACGTTTTTTTTAACGAAAGTTGTACTTATTCTGTTGCTGATATATTGTTTGAAAAGTAAACCAAAAGCAATAAATTTGGTGTTGTTTAAAAAATATTTTTTTACATTTTTTGATATAATCAAAAATTTATTTCATAAGCAACTACAAGAAAGAATTGACGCAAGAATTTAGCCAATACTTTTTACAAACATTTTTCTGCAGGAAAAACAAGATTTTATTTTTTTACTAAAAGGTTTCTTTAATATCCGTTGAGCATTGAAAATTAATTGTGAATTAAACAAAAAAAGTTCAATTTACAAATTAAAAAATTCTTTTTTTATTCCACTTTACCATTTCATCAAAACATCAGTAAAATTTATCATTTCAAAACATCAGTAAAAACACGTGACAAAGTTTGTCACGTATATTACGCGCGCAGTTAACAGTCTTGTTTACGAATAGGTAATAAAATTGTTTAAATTATATAAAATTCCAAAAGTTACATTTGGCTACGCCAATAATAAATGCATAAAAAAAAGTCTTTGTTTTTTTTATTTCCTCTATATTCTCGGCCATTGCTCTCGGTTTACTTTTCAAACAAAATATTAAATACCTGGTTTGTTTTCTTAGTACCCTTGAATTACGGTGTTAATCTAGAAAGAAAAATCCATTGAACGGTTCTTGTGACGCCGCTTCTTTTTTATAATTCTTGCATTAATTAGAAGCTAATCCGCCTAATTTTTTTTGGCTTTTTGCTATACCTATTATAAGTTCACTAAATACCAAAAGTTAGCTTTTTGTTTCTATTTAATATAAAACTTAATTTACAATAAAAGGCTTAGGAAAAAGCAGTTTTCGTATATATAAAATATATAATATTTTTTATTAACTTTTATAAAAACTTTAAAATTCTAGTTTCCAAAATTATATATATATATATATATATATATATATATATATATATATATATATATATATATATATATATATATATATATATATATATATATATATATATATATATATATATATATAAATATATATATATAGTTTTATATATATATATATATATATAAATATATATATATATAGTTTTATATATATATATTATTTTATTATTATTAGTATTATTATTATTATTATTATTATTATTATTATTATTATTATTATTATTATTATTATCATTAATAATATAACTTTTGATAGTAATAATTTTGATAATAAAAAAAATATGGATTATAGAAAAAATATTTTATGGATGTAACATCCTTGGATTCAGAATTCTTCGGCAAATTCATTTGTCATAAAATTACCCTGTAAAAAAAATGTTTTTAAACTGCTCTTAAACAATCTTCATAATCAAATTTCTTTGAATTAATTGATGTACAGCGGTCAGATTAAATCTGTAAGAATTTCTTTTTTAACACCAGAAATAAAATAATTACCGTAAATTGCATTAATCATTCTTATTTAAACATTGAAATCTTATGCAAAAATTTTTTTCAAATAAAATAAATTTAAAATCAATGGTTTGTGTAATTAAAAAGATTTTTACTAGATGTTTTAGGTTTTATTTTATTAGATTTTAAGTTTTGTAATAAAATTATTGACTAAATATTGTTTGTCTTTTTATATAAGTAATACATACACGAGTTTACTTTATAATTATGTTTTATAAATATGCTACTTTATAAATATGTTACAATTTTAGGCATAAAAATGATTTTTAAAATCTAAAGAAATTTAATAAACGTTTTACTACATTTAGTGACCAAATGATACAAAATATTAATAAACAATTTGAATCAAACTGTAACAGCTATCAGTTTTTTTTGAAGACCATAACAAAGTACTAAGCAACCGATGAGAAAATAAAATGACGGTAAGAATATATTTTAAAAACAGTTTTAAAACACATTAAACTAATATAGATTTTAAAACTGTCATAAATTGTTGTCTGATTCATCTACGAGCTCATAAGTACTACCCAACATCTTTTTTTTGTTATGGAAAAGTTTGGATGATTATTTCTTCCCGTAAATGGGGATTAAGACGATAATTGTTAAAGAAACCCATCTCGTGTACCTTTGACCAGACTAGGACGTTGCACATTTGACCGACAAAAATTGTTTCCTCAGTTATTTGCAAACTTTATGAGGCTAAACTTGGGAAATTTATTAACGAGTTTATCGCCAAGCAGAAGATAGTGTGGGTCTAAATGTGGTTTTGAGTTAAAAAAAAAAACGCAGACCAGATATCATACTGTTTATATGAGAAATATAAGAGTGCTGCTACATTGATTGATTTATACCTGCCCCAACCCCAAACCTCAGTTAATGCTGCAGCATGTCCTTGCATGTTCTACCTAAATCAGTCGGTTTAGCAGCGCCTTTTTACAAGTTCTCATTATATCAAAATAATGTCTGGTCTGCGTTTTTTGAAAGCTAAAAAACCCTATTTTGAGTCATACTAACTTCTGCTTACCAAGTTTATCAGGCGGTTGTGCTTTATTGCTCTTAAATGCATTATTGTTTCAAGTATTATAGACATGAAAAAAATTCCGTTGAAATGTAATGCAATTCATTAGTTATTCTTGAAGCACTACTACACTTGGAATAATCAATTTTGTTAATTTAGTAAGTTGCACAGCTGTGTCAATATTATAATTAAGTTGATTTTATTACTTAGTCTCTGCACAGCTCTCAAGGGAATTAAAAGCATAAAAATACTTAATCAACTCTGTCAATACATTTTAGTTTTAAAATGCCAAGGATCAAGGTTGGTGTTTTTTGCAACAAGATTTCTGAAACGATATACTTAATGCAGTAAATTTTGTGTTTTAACAAATAATGAGTTTAAACGAAGCTTCAAGACATTGCAACATTAAAAAATCAACTTTGATATGTCAATTGAAGCAGTTTAAAAAATCTGAAAGATTCGAGTACTCATATTCACATACAAAACCAGAAAAAGTTCTCAATAGACGAAGAATTAATTTTGGTAAACTGCTTCTGCCAGTTTACCATCAACATTGTCTATTGTTTTAGGGGAAATGGTTCCTGTGAGTTTACTATCAATATCATTCATTGTTTTACCTAAAATAATGCAATCCCACTCCAAAGTCAAGTTAAGAAAAGCAACTACAAAAAAGCGTAAAGGAAAATTGCGTTTTTTGACTGATACACCTCAGATTAAAGCCTAGATTCAAAATCTAATAATTAACAATGTAAAACGTCTCCTTCAAGAAAAAGAAAAATACAAGTTATTTTTAAACAGGCTGACAAGTGTTTTAATGATCAAAGCTCTAATGAACTTGATTTTTGAGTAAATTTACTTGATATTGAAACTAACTTGATAATGAAATTAACTTGATAATGAAATTATCAAGTAAATTTTCTCAAAAATCAAATTCATTAGAAATTAAAAAATAAGTTGGGCAGAAAGAAATAATCTAGACTTTATTTAGCAGAAGTTATAAGAATTGTTGGCATAGTTTGCAAAATTAAGTATTATAAGATGTCAGGAGACTTTGTTAATAAATTTATACGAGACAATGGCAATATTTATGATGTGAAACTTGAAGATTTTATTATGAAACTTCCATCACCAAGAATGGTTCATCTAAACCTCAGTACCTTATGTTTAGTGTTCATTTGATCTCTTGTAATAATTGATATATTATACTCTTTTTTTATTGTATTTTTTGTTGTCATTATTAAAATATTTCCTCTAAAAAGCATTATAGTTATATGTAAATGAATATAGACCACCATCTATTATAAATTATTGAAATATTTTTTTCTCTTTTCTTATCTAAAATCATAACAATTACTATATATACTATAAAACATACTTTGTACAATTAAATCGCGTTAAAAGTTTTGGACCCTAACACAATTCATCCCATGTAAGTAGCATCTAACTAAGAAAATATGTGACTATATCAAAATAGTTATAATAACCTTGTTTTTTTGGTTATTATGGTGGACCCAGAAGTCCTTACAGTCTTATCACAAAGCACTGCGGAGGTATATTTAACTTGGAAGTTCACCCTCCCTTCCTTACCAATGTCACTTATTGGGCTAGAGCCGGCGTCAACCTCTTGGTTCTGAGCCAGAACTCTAATTATTGCACCACGGCTGCATGAAATAACTGATTTCATTAAGTTATTTTTAATAAGAAATACTGACTGAGTATCGAAACTTCGATACACAAGTTTTTTGCAAGATTGTAAGGATTGATTTTTCTGATTTTTTTTAGACATTTAGGATTGCTTACAAAATAATTAGATAAATTTTTTTTTATTGACATAAGGTAGGTCCGAAGTTTCTTTATAATATCTAAAAAACTAAAACATTAAAAACATTGCATGATTTTTTAATAATAAAATTTTGATCAAAAGAACAACATGCATCGGTCAAAGGTACCTGCTGTACCTTTTACCAGTTTGACTTTTTTTGAAAAACTCGGAAAAAAGACTGGGATGAATGAGAAAAAAGTCTTTAGAATAATTTTTGTACAAAATATGAGAGAAAACATCTTGAAGCAAAAAACGCAAAAAACGTCATGAAACAAAAAGTGGTCTAAAGTGCAAAATTTAGGTAACTAACGAACTTTATCAGCAGTACAAATATATTGATATGACCATATTATCATTTCATTTAAAATAAGTCATCAATAAAATCATATTATTGCAATGGAGCAAAAGTTGCTTTGTTCAGTTTATAATATTTTGTATTTTGATTGGCTATTCAATTCCACCATTTGTTGCTATTCTAATTCAACTAAGTTTGTAAAAATACAATCATATTTATTGATTATTTTATAAGATACTGTATATCATGTTTAGAATACAGTAAGAAATACAATTTTGATTAATATTTTGGGACTAGATACTATATATGGACCAGGCCCCGCGATATATAATTAGTGAACCAGTAGTTGTATGATCATGAAATTATTTTAGCTTTTTAAGAACAGATAATTACACTAAGTCTGTCAAAAAGCAAATAGTTCAACAATTTCTTTATGATTTTCTAAGGAAATCAGTTTAAATCCTAAAAAATGCCACGAAAGACAAAGCACGGACGACTGCTTTTTTTGAATCGGTTAACTAACATGTATTATTTTTATAAAGAGAACGTACATTTATATAATAAAAAATTCCTGAAAATTTAGTGACAAACAGTCTATAGAATCACAAGATATTTATTGCAGCGCACAGTGGGCACAGTATACCAAAAGGTAGCAAAAGTAAGAAACATCTGCATGTTATACATCAATGTTTTAGCGGTCAAGGAATACATTTCATTCATTGAAACTGAGTCTTGACCACCCTTATCGGCGCTATCATTTGACACATTGGACTCGATTATTTGACACATTGGACTCGATTATTTGACACATTGGACTCGATTATTTGACACATTGGAATCAATTATTTGACACATTGGACTTTTCAACACTTTTTAGAGCTGCGCAAATTCCAAACTTAAATATTTTTATAATGTCTAATGTTTTGCAAAAAATTGCGGTGTTAAGAAGCCTGGAAAGCAAAAAAACTCAAAAAAGTTCCCTTACCACGAGTGTTAGGATAAAAAAGTTAATTAAATACGTTAATTTGTCTCATACTAAATTTAAATTTAATGCTAGAATTTAAATTTCATCCAAAAGTCTTTTAGATTCCGAAAGTTATGTCCATGTAAAGTTTGCACCCTCCTTTAAATGAGGGGGTTGTAAAATTTTAATCGTCAAAACCTTAAAAAAATAAAATTTAAAATCTGCCAATGAACGTAAGTTTAGTAAAAAATAGTTTATTGATAAATTTATTAAATCATTTCGCTCACCTTTTGGGTTGAGGAGTCAAGTTTTGAGAGCATTTTTCCAGCTATTTCCCACGCTCCAATTAAAGTAATTTTTTAACAAAACGTTATCATTTGACATAAATATAAACATACTTAAGTTTGAAGTTTGCACAATGCTTGAAAGTCTCATATCTGTAACACCGAAACCTATATTTAATCCGATATAGGTTTTGATGCCGCCTTGGCCTGCACGAAAACAATTATATTTTAAAATTCTGCAAATGGTCTGAGCTTTTAAACGAGAAATTTTTTTTTGATGAAATTTGACATCTGTCAATTTCAATATGGTTTAATATAATACGCGCAAAAAAGAATAGTTTAAAAATTCCTTTAAGGAACTTTACCCCAGGGGTAGAGGTTGTTAGGGATTGGTGATCGTCTTGAACTCCACGAAGTTGCAAAAAAAAAATCATGCCAACGAACATGTATTTCAAATTTCAAAAGTGAAATTGCAAACTAAGCTATTAACTTTATTAGCTAATTAGTGCTGTTAATGTTTCAGTTAATATAATTAGATTCAGGGAAGGGGGGGGGGACTGAAACCCAATCGGCCCACTGTGCTGTAAATAAAATCGGCCCGAAGCGTTGGGGTAATTGAAAAATTGTTATTAGATAGAGGGGGAGGGGTTGTAAAACGTTTGACAATAATTAAAAATGAGGAGGGTGTTAAGAACTAAACGATTTAATGGCAATTTTTTTGTAAGCTTAATTTACGTCATTTAAGAGCATAATTTTCTATAATTTTGAAAATGTTGGGTGATTAGGGGCTACTACGATCTTTGAGAAAACTTTTTAAATTCAGAAACGACCTTGTTTATTCAATATCTGAAAGAACAATTTATTGTGTTTTACCCCAATTTAATACTGTAGAGAGCAAATGTATAATTACACCAGAAAAAAATCGATGGAATATTTTTTATTTTAGGGGCAGAGGAAGAGATTTGACATCATTTTTAAGAGGGGGGAGTAACTAAACATAAACATTAGACAACTAAATTTCAAAAAAAAAAACTAACAAATAATTTTTTACTAAATAGCTTACACATGTAGTGTAAAAATTACCTTAAAAATTTATTTATTAACGAGTAATTTGTTTACTTAAAAATTATAACATAAATATTATAAATAAATTTTATATTTATTTTAAATATTTATTTATATTATAAATAAATATTTAAAATGAATAATATTATGTAACAAGATGTTATCGGTGCAAACACTTTGGTCTTTACACCGATAACGTCTGGTTCATCAATGATGAAGACTTTTTCAATATATTCAATATTTCTTGAAAATCGATAGCATCCAATAAATCTCATTCAATAGACATTAGCATGAATGCTTCAAGGTGGTCTTGATTTAAAGAAGATCGTAAACAATTTTTAACTAGTTTAAGCTTACTGAATGCTCTTTCACAGTTAATCTGTGTAACAAAGAGTGTTAAAACAAGTTTAACTGCTGCATACAAGTTACAATATGTAGGTGAATGCATATTTAATTGGTATAATAATTTTTGTAGACATATAAAGCATGATTTTAAACAATGATTATTATTGATAGTTTTTGATTTTCCAGTGAAAAAAAACATTTTTGCACTAATCATAAAATATAACTAAATTTAAGTTTAAGTAAGTAAATATAGTTTAAGTAAGTATATTTTACTTTTAACTTCTGAATCCATTTTATCTCAATCTAATGTAAATTCGTCATTCTCACACTCTTCATTATCTTGAAACGTATAATTATAAGTTTTTGAAGTATTTAAACCCAGAGGCTTTGCAATATTGTCATATACTTTGGAAAAGTGGTTCAATTCAGACACTAATTTCTGATGGCTTATAAATGATAATTTTGATAATTTTTTTAAAATTGCTGATTCTGGTAAATTATTTGCAGGTTGAAAATTCTATGGCAATAAATACTAAATATAAGCTATCATTTCCTTATTACTTGAAAATCTTTCAATAAAAATGGTTCTTAATTGATCAATAGTGCATTGAAAAACTTGTACTCTAAACTTATCAATAGGATTTATAATAGGTTCATCTGAAAACATTTCATCATAATTGCGTTTCTTATGCCAAGGACGCATTATTGGTAATTTATCTTTCACAGTTATACTATCATTCAATGCAAAATTTGTAAATTTATTATTCATAATTTGTGAAATATTTTGTGCTTCAATGACAATTGTATTAAAGTATATTATTCCAATTTTATCATTTGTGTTTTCTACAATTAACTAACTAGGTAAAAGATCTAAATTACTTGACTGTAAATATTTTGATGTATGTCCAATAGAATTGAAAACTTTAAGAAATAAATGGACTGTCAAAATAACTTGGAATTCATACAATTTATATTTTAATGTCGTCGCTTCATACACGGACTTTTGATCAAAGTTTTTTGATGAACAAATAAAATCTAAAGAACTAGCAATAGTAGGGTATAAATAATCTTCTCCGTCAAAAACCCATTTAATTTTTTGAAGCATTCTAAGTTATTTTATTCCGATACCTAAATTTTCTTGATTTTTTTTCCAAATGTCCATTCGTTTTTAAAAATCAGAAAAAAAGGTACTCAAGCGATTCAAGAATCCAAATAAATTCTTGGCTGCTCTATTGTCACAGGTATCGCAAAAAATTTTAAATATGTGCATAGCACCAAACATGAATACTTCACTTTGCTGCTTAATCAAAGACTGCAAAGCGTTCTCTGAACCAAACTCTGCTCTCATATTTGAAGCACCATCAAATGATTCTTCTATAACATTTTTAAAATTTATATTATGTTTGTTAAAGCAAGTTTTTAATAATTCATATAAACTTTTACCAGTTGAATATTTTACTTTAATGACAGCAAAAAGGCGCTCTTAAATATCTGCATTATTTAAGTAACGAAGACAGATAGTGACTTGATCTGCAGCTCCAATATCTTAAGTGCTGTCAAACTTGAAATATTTTGTTTTCCATTTTCAAAAAAAAAATTTAATAAATTTTTATTTGAAAATGAAAAACATGTCAATTTAAAATTTTCATACTAGTATACTAAACTGCTGATCACACATTTCTTCATGAATATGTTTCCTTATAGTTTCTAGTATACTTGTAATTACTTTACTATTAACAGTAGTTTTGTATACAAGTGTAACTAATGATCCTGTCCCCTTTGGACATTTTTGCAGTTGATCCAGATTTAACTTTCTCTATTTGCTTGACAATATAGATGTGTTTAAATATTGTTTTAAAATTGCATCTCTTTCAGTACTCAGTAAATTTTAAAAGCTTCAGAAAATTACCTTAACTTAAATTAACATCAACATCATCCACCTTGTATAGCCTTCTGTGTTACCATTTCCACGGTAAAGTAAATTTTGCAAACCTAAGAATTTTATAATTTCAAAGACTTGTTTTAATACGTGAATTCTTTTTTCAGCTTGTTTTTTTTTATTCATCACATTACGGTTGATCAAATATTCAATACTATCATTATTTATTCAAAACTATCATTATATACAACTTTCAACAGCGCAAATATGTGCTTTGCTTGTTTCGTAAGATTCTACAGCTGCATAAATATTTCTTAAATTTGTGCAGCCAGTAGAAAAATTGGTTGGTGATGTAGAGAAAGCAATATATATATATATATATATATATATATATATATATATATATATATATATATATATATATATATATATATATATATATATTTTATTTTATTTTATTAATTAAACTGTTTTTGGGAATCACAAATGAATATTTTTTATCTACAACAATATGTTCCTCAACCTCATGTACCTAAACAAGTTTTTAACAATTAGTCATTTTACAAACCTATGAAAATAAAACTATTTTACATGTAGGTACTTATTAATAAAATAACAATTGTACCAAATAATGTATTTACAATATAGTAGGTAAACATATAATAGGTAATATATAGTTTCAAAAATTTTATTCACCAAAGAACTTTATTAGTATCAATTAAGCAACTTTGGTCTTTTTTTGGCGTTACACATTTATCTAAATATTGGGAATACAATAGTAAAAAATAATTAAGAACTTATAAAAATAGAATTCTGAAAGAAAAATGAATTTAATTAACCCGTTGAGATTAAATATGTTATGTAGTGTATTAAAATAAATAAAATAAATCAGTAGATTGAAATTAGTATAGTATACTAAACTCTTTATACTTACGAACTAATATTTTGTTAGATATGCCCGTAACGACCAATTTAAATGATACTGTGTTTTGTTTTGGGTCATTGGCAATATTTTTTTCAACCTCATGTACCTAAACAAGGTTTTAAAAATAAGATATTTTTTAAATCTATGAAAATAAAACTATTTGATATGTAGGTGCTTATTAATAAAATAACAATTGTACCAAATAATGTAAACACAATATAATAAGTAAATATATAATAAGTAATACATAATTTTAAAACGTTTACTCACAAAAGAACTTTCTCTTACAGTATCAATTAAGTAACTTTGGTTTTTTTTGCGTTACACAATCATCTAAATATTGAAAACACAATAGAAAAGGTAACTACAGTAAAAAAAAAGTAAGGTTAAAAGAAAAATGAATGTAGTTAACTCGTTTAAATTGAATATATGATGTAATATATTACTATATATATAATTAATGATTGAAATAAGTATAGGATACTGTATAGTACAGCAGATTGATATAAGTATAGTACACTAAACTTTTTAAACTCACCAACAAATATTTTGTTCAATATGCATGTAACGACCGATGTAAATGATATTTTTATTTGTTTTGTGGTAATTGTTGGCACAAAATTTTATTTAGTATATTTTTTGGATTTCGTGGGAAAGAAGTAAAATTTATATATTTTTACGTTTATAATTATATTTACAAATGTAACACATAAATACGTAATATATGTAACTCATAAGATAATCATTATTGAATAAAAGTGATTAATTTATACCAACATGCACGTTGTAAAACGACACAATTTCTCAACGAAAATTAGTTGAGGATTTGGTAAATAAGGGTAAAACCTACAGAGAAGTTAATAAGCAGACTGGAATCGGTTTTTAAACAGTCGGCTACGTTATAAAAAAGCATAACTTGAATTGAACTACAAATGAAATTGCAGGAAGAGGCCGTAAAAGAAAAACATTTGCTGCTTTTGATAAAAACATTATTGTATATGTCAAGCAAAACAGATTTGAAACAGCTCAAAAGATTGTAGACAAAGTTTAAAACAACCACAAAATCATGATTTATGTTTAATTTCTCAAAAATAGAATCCAAGAGCAAGGATTTCACGGTAGAGTAAGTCGTAAAAAAACAAATATGACTTATGAAAAGTCATATGAAGCGAAGGTTATTATTTGCAAAAAAGTATTGGACATGCCTATCAAGCACTGGGAGAAGGTAATTTAAATAGACGAACCCAAATTTAACTTGATCTCATTGGATGGAAGCACAAATTCTGGCAGAAACAAGGCGAGGCATGTAAGTTAAAGTGCATAAGAGTAACAGGAAAACATGGTGGTGGAAATATCATGGTGTGGGGATCAATGACTTGGCGAGGAGCTAGCAAATTGACTTTCATTGAATCAACTATAAAAATCAATTCGTATATAAACATTTTAATGCAAAATTTTAACTCCGTTGCTAGTTAATTTAGATTCGGAAATAATTTTTTGTTTCAACATGACAATGACCTGATGACAAAGACTGCACTTTAATATTCACAATAAATTTTGCCATTTGGGCTCAGAGCTCAAAGAGTAAAAACAGGTTATTTTAAACCATAGTTTTATGCTATCATCTCAATAAAAGTCTTATAGTTTAACATCAGATTCACCCTATCATTGCACATCTTACTCTTTAAGTATTCTTGAGGAGTAAGATTATATATTATGCTATATCTTAAGGGTCCTTTTCCTAGTACATCATCTCTTATACATGGGTCTGATCTTTTTACCTCTACCAAAGATAAAACTATTTACTAGGAGCTTATTCTCTAGTTCACTTCTTAAACCTGATGAACACACCTTTCATCCCAAAGTAATAACAAAATTTCAGTAACACCAGTAACAACTGGTGTGAGCTGAAATCTTGCAGAATTAATACTTGTTTTGCAGAACTAATACTTGGAAAAAATATTTTTTTAAAACTCAATAATACCTTGTTTAGACCAACTTATATCAGTAAATATTTATGTTACTTTTTTTCGAGCTTCAACTTTAAAACCATAAAGAGTGCGTATATTTTTTTTTCCACTATTATAAGTGATGTTATAGCTTGTCCGACCTCATTTTTACAACTTATAGTAATTATTGTAATTGTTTTTCTTTGTTTCCACTTGTTTAACTCTAAATTATGAGCCTTTTTTTTCGTTCGCAACAACACGTTTTGAGTAATGTTCTAGTTGCATCTTGAATTTATCTAAGTTCAAAATACGCTCTGGTTTGTCTAATAAATAGTTGTAATAATAGTAAAACTTTTCAAAAGTAGACCATAAATAGTTGTAATAAATAGCAGACCTTTCAAAGTTGTGTGATAAGTTTTTTCTTCTCCATACACATATGTTGCACAGAGGCTGTAGCTTGTGGTCAACGCAAGTATAGTGTCTCACACAACAGTATTTATTTCTAGTTGCTACCAATTTTCATGAGAACAACCAATTTTGAAACCTAATTTTTTATTTTTTAAACTACGTGTACTGCTAGTTTTATCTTATTATTTATTTTTGATATACTTCAAGTCTTTTTACATTTAATATCATTTTCTTCTAAATTAAATAAAATACAACGATAGCAACAAATCCAAAACCACACTCATAAAAAACTTTTTAAAAATCAAATTATTGTTTATGGACGTGCTTAGCTATAATTATTTTCATTTATGTTGCTTTTCAAAACTATTAGGCAGTATAAAAAAGATATTCAGAAAAGTAGTGAAACTCGGTAAACTTGGTAAATGGAAAATAATCTATATATTAGAGTAGTGCTTGTAGTGATGTTGAGGGTAAATGGTTACGTAGTAAATCTTAGTAGCATTCTATGCAAGTAACGATAATATTAGTGTGTGGTATTACGCCTTTATGCTAGCTAGCGTGTCAGTGAATTTTGGGATAAAAAAATAATAATATAAAAGCTTTAGTAAGTTAGCATATATATAAAAAAACATATCAAAATATTATAAAAGTATAACAAAGAGCTAGATGGGAGCTATTAGATTTAAAAGTTTTTGTTCTAAGTTTATTTACAACTTAGTTTTAAATTTTGTTCAAATGTTTACTTAAAACTTAGTTCTAATTGGCTGTTACGCTGTTATAGCCAATTAGAACAAGTTGTTAATGTACTTTGATCAACTATTCTAAGGAAAGTAACTAATCACCAATGACGGTTCGGTGGGCCTGCGACCTACACTCACACTACTAATCAGGGCAGGTCATAGAACAAGTTCTAATTGCCTGCACTTAACGTTAAGATACTTTGTATTGCAATATAACTGGACCTCAATACATTAGTCAATTATATCAAATTCTACCCTCCAGAAATCATATAAGGGTATGATGAGATACACTTAGGGTAGCAATATACATATTTCAATACATGTATCAGGGGCGGATCCAGCATTTTTTGGTGTTTTAGATTTTTTATATACATGGTAAATGTATACTATTATGCATGCGTATCCACAAATGTATGCGTAAAGGTGTTTGTATGCACAGGAACGGGCAATTTATAACAAAACTTTAATTAAATTAATTAAAATTTAAATTATTTATACTTTGATTATCGACAATATTCATAATTAATGGAATAATGTTTGTATTAAAATTTGATTTTGGTCTAAATAGCTTTAGTGAAAATTGATTTCTTTTTTACAACTGTAAAAAACTATAATATAGTTATTAAAACAATCTTCTTTACCTGTATTAAAAAAGGTGTCACGTTTTAGATCTTATACTATTAGAATAACCATGAAAATTCTTTTTATGTTTATTTATTTGATTGGTGCGGTGCATGATGCTCAATGAGTGGTAATCCACTTTAGCAGCAAGTTTAAAAATTACAATTTAAAATTTTAATTCATATAATAAAGTTTATCAAGACTTTTTTTAAAGTTTAACACTGACTTATTAAGTTTGACATCAAATGACGAATTGTTCCAAATTGGAATAACACGATTAGAAAAAAAATCCTTCAACTCGAGTGTCTACAGATCTAAGAAGTATATCTATGATTGTGGATATTGTCACGAACACTTCCAGGTTGTCCAGTTGGTCGACAAAAGTTCCTTAGGGAAGATACTGCATTTAGCTGATAAGATATATTAAGACATTTAAAAAAGTTAGTTAAATCGCTTCTTTCTCCTCTCATAGATAAGGTTGTTAAATTAAGTCTATTTAATCTTTCTTCATTATGAAGCTCTGATTATCCTGGAATTAGTCTTGTTGTTCTATGTTGTACTCCTTCAATAAGGTTAACGTCTTTTTTTAAAAATGGATTCCAAATAGAAGATGCATATTCTAGATAAGGGCGTACTAGCGAAACATATAACAATTTAAGTAAATCAGCATTTAAAAATGAAATTGTGTGTCGGATAAGACCTAAAATTTTATTTGCTTTAGAAACACACTCAGATATATGATTACCATATTTCACTCAGATATATGATTACCATTTCAATTTTTAATATAAGTTTTTTCTGGCGAACTCTGTCAAATGCTTTAGAAAAGTCAGTAAAGAGGATATTAATAGGATAATCTTGATCCACTGCTAGAGTTACAATATCTTGGCTTTCAAGTAAATTTGTAAAGCAAGATTTACCTGGTAAAAAAGCCATACTGATTCTTATTTATCAAATTATTGTCTAAAAGATGCCGAATGATAGTTTTTCTTTAATATCCTTTCTAAAATTTTGCATATAACTGACGAAAAAGAAACGGGTCTATAATTGGAAGGATTAAGCTTATCGCGGTTTTTAAAAATCGTAACTATGTTTGAGTGTTTTCATGCTTGTGGTACCACTCTCAATTCAAGTGATAGCTTAAGAATATGTTTCATAGGAATACTCAGACTTGAAGAATAAGTACTCGTACATACGGATGGACTCTATCGTTCCCACAGGATTTGTATTTATCCAATGATTTTAATCGTACAAGAATTTCTTTTTAACCGATTATTTTGTTTATATCATTTTCACATTGAACATGAGTAACAGGATCAAAACTCGGTTTTGATTCGCACTTTAAGGTTTCAACACTAAAGTGCGGAAACCTTAAAGTGCAAATTCCTTCTTTATACTTTTATTTGCTGTTCACGTATGCATAAAATCTCTTAGGATCTGATTTAGAACTTTTAGCTAAGTCATGTTCAAATTGTTCTAAAGCTAATTCAATAGAATGTCGAGTCTTAGTTTTAATAAGTTTATATTTTGCTTATAATTCGAGATTATTTCTGCCTAATACAATAAACTTAGATCATTTTTTTTTCAGTAACTAGTTTCTTTATATCAGATGTAATACAAGCTTGTTGTCGTTGTCCTTATTTTTTAGAATATGGGATAAACTTGTTACAGTCCAGGCTATATAATTCTAGAAATCTGTCATAACACTGATTGAAATTTCTATCCCCAAATACTGCTTTCAAATTAATTGAATTAAAATATTTTATCATTTTAACATAATCACCTTTTTTATATATATATAACTTGAAATAAAATTTTTAATGATATTATTAGCGCTTATCAAGTAGTTCCAAGTCAATATCATATGTGCATGAACAATCTTACCTAAAGGCGGATTTGATGTAAGTTCAGAAACACGATTTGAATTTTTGGTAAATGTAAGATCAAGAATGTTTTCGTAAAGTCGAATCTTTTTACGTCTTTTGAAATGTTGGAAAAAATACACTTTGTGACAAAAATCAGTCGTTTATAGTTTTTGTAAAATGAAATTCTGAACTATTTAGATCTGAACATGTACCAGTGAAGAAATCATCAACCCATTTAATATTCGGATAGTTAAAGTCCCCGGTCAACAAAAGACCTGTAAAAGCACTATTATCGTAAACACGATAATAGTGTTTTACACACTATTATCGTAAACAAGATAATAGTGTTTTACACAATATTATCGAAACACGATAATAGTGTTTTACACACTATTATCGTAAACAAGATAATAGTGTTTTACACAATATTATCGAAACACGATAATAGTGTTTTACATACTATTATCGTAAACACGATAATAGTGTGTTAACTATGTTATTATTATGTTATATATATATATTTTGCATTTTAATTTTTGTAAATAAGAGTGCTATAAATTTCATGCTTTTTTTTTTTCAGGATTATTCGCAAAATTCCCCGCAACATAAAAAATGGTTAAAAAAAAGAAAATACACGGCTATTGCATTCGCAATTCAAAGTTTGATCTTAGGCATAGAATATAGTGTAACACTGTCAACTTTATGGTTATATATAAAAGAACTAGTAAACACCAAATCACCAAAATTGTTTTACACATTGGTATCTGCTATGTACATAGTATCATTCACCTTAAGTACTCCGATAATTGGGAGAGTAGTTGATCGCACTCGTCAAGTTCAAGTTTGGTTTTTTATTTGCAACTGCTTTTTAATTGTTGGAAATTTATTATACAGTCTTCAGTTTTCTCCTTGGTTTTTAGTAGTTGGCAGATTTTTATCTGGTTGCTGCGGTTTAGGTTCTGTTATGACTGCCGAGATCGTTAGAAGTTATCCATCTAGTAAAACAAGTTTTCAGTTATCAATCCAATCATTAGCTTTTAACTCTGGTTTTATAATAGGACCTTGTATTAACTTTTTGTTTTTAAAAATTGACTTTTATATTGGATTTTGGCACTTAAAAAACGTCAATTTTATTGGAATATTTATGACCATAACTTGTTTAATCATGTGTTTACTTTCATTTTTAATGGTTCACAATTTATCGAAAGAATTCGATTTAAAAGGAATAGAAGAAAAAAAAGCTAAAAGCTTTGAAAGTACTAATATTGAATTATTAGGAGGGTCTCCAGTATCCTTAACTAATACTGAAGTGATCTCCGGTATAAACACAGAATCTAATGAAAAATTACCGTTACTCAATTCTACACAACTTCAGATTAGTTATGAAGGAGCTAGTTCCTTACCTCATTTAAACATTTTTAAGATTTTGAAATTGCTGTTTACATCGTTTGATACTTCGTTGTTGTTGTTTAGTACGTTTTTTATTCTACTTTTTCTCGTTACTTTTGACATGTGGTTTCCGTTGTTCGTTATAGACACTTTAAAATTATCTCTTTTAGAACTTAACATTTGTATTTTTGGTACAGGAATCAGTTCTGTTTTAATTTTATTATTATATATCTGCAAACCTATATCAGATGAGAAAATGTTTATTGTGGTTTTGATTGGACTATTTGGTATTTGCATAATTAACGTGAGTTACATTGTTTTGAAATACTTTAATTCTAAACCACTACAACTAATTTTTGGCATCGCGTACATGATTAATTTTGCTGGCGCAGGTATAATACCGGAGGTTTTTATTGCAAACACTTTAGCTAGATACGTTAGCTCAAATAATCAAGCTTTTGCGGATGGCATACGCAATTCAATGTTTGCGGCAGGAACACTAACAGCGTTTTCAAGTGCTGCGTTTACATTTGAATATTTAAGTATAATTTCATCTACATTTATTGTATTAACATTATTAATAATGGTTTTGTTGATGGCAAGAAGAAAGCATTTACTTAATCCAAAACCAATATTTTAGCATTTGTTACTTTTTTAGTACTTATTGATTTTTAAGAAAATATAGAAACGATAATTTAAAGCATTCATTATTTTTATTAAGAGAAATAATTTTAACATTTAACAACTATTTTACTTTACAAATAAATAGTTTCTTAATAAAGAAATAGTTTTAACATTAAAACTATTTCACTTAATAAATAAATTTTTAATGCAGTTCATAAGATTAGTTAAACTGATCAATCGCTACTTAAACATGTAAATAATTTCTACTTTAAAGTTGTTGACTAAAGGTGATTGAATTGATTCACATGAAACAATTCATTCACCAAAAGCAACTTCAGCAAAATTACTTAAAGTATTTGCGTTTTATACAGAACATGAAGCAATTTAAAAACATACCTAAACTCAGCTATACCACTCTATACCAGAGATGGCCAAAGAGCGGCTCGCGAGCCTCGTGCGGCTCTTAGAACGTCATTGCGGCTCGCGAGCTGCATGCGGGTCTTTTTTAAAGTTTTGTCGATTTACTAATAATGAATTAAAAATTGAATTATACATAGACGAAAGACATTTTGTTTCAAAAATGGATACAGTATAAGGAGGCAATAACGCACTTAGAAAAGAAAAATTGAAGATGAGAACAGATTATTTCATGGCAATTGGACAGAAAAATGCGCTTTTATTGAAAAAGAAAATAAACCTAAAAGATATGTTTAATTTGCAATAACTTGCTCTTGATAAGACGTGTAACGATAATCATAGTAGCGTTTAACATTACAGTAACTATATGTTAAACGCCACTATGTTAAACTGTATGTTAAACGCCACATCACAGTAACTGTATGTCGGACGCCACTATGAAACAAAACATGTCTATTTTTTTGAGGAATGCCTATTAAATTCACGCCATAGAAAAATTAAAATCGAGTTGCTTAAATTAATATTTAAAAATCAACAAAGGAATATTTCATCTTCCAGCCTGCTTGAGTAGAAACATCAGCATAATATTTATGTTAGAGAAGAAACATTAGCATTATATTTAATTTTCTAGCATGCTGGAAAATTAAATATTATGCAAATGCTTCTTTACAATCTAAAAATCAAATATTACAACAGAAGCAAGTTTTATTATAGCTTGGAATATTGCAAGAAGTGAACATCTTTACACCATTGGAGAGTTTTTAAAACATAATCTTTTAAATGTGATCTCAGTTTTAGATCCAAAATATAACAAAATTCAATGATTAATTTCAAATATTTCTGTTTCTTGACATACAACTGAAAAAAAAATTAGCGTCGAAGTTGAACAGCATTTGTTAAATAACTTAAAAAATTATGAAGCATTCAATTTAGAATTAGATGAATCAACAGATATTCAAGATGAACCTCAAATGGTTGTATTTGTTAGATATGTAACATCAGATTTACTTGTAAAAGAAGAATTGCTAAATTTGGTAAAGCTAAAAGACACAACTCGTAGAATTGATTAGAAGGATTCCATTGAGACTATTCTGGTGAAAGCCAATACTCCTAAGAACAAGTTAGTGTGCTAAGATTGTGCAACAGAAATTGTTGTAAAACATATTGGGCTTATTGGTTTACTAAAAAGTGATCCTACGTATCCAGAGTTTATCCCAGTTAATTGCGTGATTTATCGAGACATATAGCAGCAAAACATTTTAGTTTTCCAATTGTTTTTAAATTAGAGCTGGAGTAAATTACATTTGATCTAATGCAAAAAATCTTCGAATTAGATCTTACTGAATTGGATCTTGCTGATATACCAAGTGACTTGTCGTTTTACTGTGCTGTAAAGTGGCTTTCAAGTAGCGACATTTTTTTATAGGTTTGTAGATCTATTAGAACCAATTAAATCTTTTTTGCTTGAAAAGCAAAAAGCATTTGAAATCTTTGACAAACTTTTCGATCTTTTATTTTTAACTGATCTAATGCAACATTTACAAAATCTGAACTTGTCATTTTAGGGGAAAGAATAAAATATATCTGATCTTGATAAGGTTCTATTTAGTTTTCAAAAAAAAATTGCACTATTTCAAAAAGATCTTGCCTTAAAAACTTCTAATCATTTTCCTCAAATGAAGAAGATGATTCATAATCCTAATCTTACGATTCAGCATGATGATCATAAGATTGAAACATACCAGGAAAAATTACAAAATTTATTTGAAGACTTTCAATTTTTGTTTGAAGTGATTTATTCATTTGGTTTTTGTAGTTATTAGTAACTTATACTATTAAGTGGTTATTAGCAAGTTCAATTCAAACTTATACTAATAAGTGATTATAAGCAAGTTCAATTCCAATAAAAGTGGTTATAAGCAAGTTCAATTCCAATAAAAGTGGTTATAAGCAAGTTCAATTTAAATCAAAGTGGTTATAAGCAAGTTCAATTCAAATCAAAGTGGTTATAAGCAAGTTCAATTGAAATCAAAGTGGTTATAAGCAAGTTCAATTCCAATAAAAGTGGTTATAAGCAAGTTCAATTCAAATAAAAGTGGTTATAAGTAAGTTCAATTCAAATAAAAGTGGTTATAAGCAAGTTCAATTCAAATAAAAGCAAGTATTAATCAAATGCATCAATTTTTTTTTTAAGAAACCCTTTTATCTTTAAATTTTTGTATCTTGCACCCAATAATTTTATAAGAAAATTTATGGTTGTTTTAATTCTTTTAATTTAAAAAAAAATTATGATCCGAAGATGCTTTCTCTATTTTTTCTACATATGGTCTTCCAGTGTGAATAAAAAGAAATCAGGTTTTATGTAGCTTAGTTTACAATTAAAGAATATTTTTTACTTTCTTTTTTGTAGCAAAAACTAACACGCTGGTAAATTCAAGTTAAAAATCTCCTACATCATAGTCCAAAAAGATCGTATTTCCCGCAAAAAATTGCCTGAATTTAGTAAAAACAAGAATACTTTAAAACATTGATTATGCATAACTATGACGTATTTTGTTGTGGATTTTTTAGAAGGTTTTTAAAAAAGATATAAAAAAAACATTTCATTAAAAAACACATATAAATAAATGTTTTTAAGCGCAATTTTTACTTTAATATCGTGCTGTATCAATTTTGGAATCAAAAGTAATCGTTGAGGAGATTGCTTCAACGAAAAAGTTAAAAAATCTAGCTATTAAATCAATTGCTATAAAATTGCGTATTTTAAGTTTACAACTTGTGTTTTTAAGTGTTCATTAGAAGCTAAAAGTTTCGAAAATGTGTAAAAAAACATTTAATTTATGAGCTTTTAATGTTATAGTGCAATTTAAAAAAAATAAAAAAGTTATAAAGACAAAATCTAGTTTTAAGTATATACAAGTCATTCCTTGAGTATTTAAGGAAATGGTTGAAAGCCTATCTACTACCAATATTTTATTTTCACTATTTGTGTTTCATGGAAAGATAAAAGCTTTGCGCTCATTATGGACTTATAACGCTTTTTTTTTTTTATTATTTCAAAATATAATTTTTAGAATGATAAAAATATAAAAAATATGCTTATGTTTAGCAATATATCTTTTAAGCATATTTTTATTTATTTATACTTGTTTAATGTGCTAATGTGTTTAATTGTTAAATGTGTAACGGATGAGGGATGGAGCATGAGTGACTTTAAAGATTTAAATAGTTTAGTCTTTCTTATTTCTTAATTGAAATGATCCCCCTTGAATTGGCTAAAACCTTATTATAATGTTAATTAAAACATAATTATATTATAATTATGTTACAAATAACATTATAATAAAAATTATAACTGCATATGTTTTTCCTAAAAATCTTTCACGTATTTTTCTTATAGTTAAGGCTACCATAGTCCTGATTTTCATCAGGACTGTCCTGATTTGAAGGGTCTTTCCTGACTGTCCTGATCAGGTGCTAAAATGTCCTGATTTTAAAAAACCATAACAAAAAAGAAAAAATATCATTTTGACAAAAACTAAAAAATAAAGCAAAGAGAAAAATATTGACTTGGCAACTCCAACTTCTCCATTCAATTTTTACTATTTTCTTGCAATTTTAGGCAGTGCTGGCAGAAATGGCAGTGGTAGCAGACATGATAAGGCATGGTCAGCTTCAGACATTCAACAAAACAATTCTGAGAATTGAAAAAACAAGACCAAGTGCATGTGATGTTATTAATGAGATAAAAGTATTGCAGAATAATCTGAAGGAAAGATTTGAGAATAAGTTTATTCCACTGGAAGCTAAAAAGATACTGGCAAAACTATTTGAAGACAAAATTATTGACGAAATTGCTGTCAAAAAAGAATTTATTGTAATTTTTACGATAGATGTCTTTCTTATATTGACCTTTGGAAAGATAGCTTTGCTGATGCTGAAAAGTTCATGTGGATTTAAAACAGTGCAATAACATTTCCAGAGTTGGAAGAAGCTGCAGAAAGAATTAACCAAAAAATTGGACGTACAGCAATAAATACTGATGAACTATTTGATGAAGTTGTTTTAGTCAAGGCATACTTGTCAACTAATTCTGAAACTTGGAAATCTGATGATATGAGTTGTGAAGAAAAATGGGTCCTGATGATGAAACATTTTGGAGAAAAGGGCATTTCAGTAGCAAATTTTTCACTGGTGTTGGAATACATTTTCAGTCTTCCTGGAACTTCAGCTGCTGTGGAAAGGGTGTTTTCAATGATGAACAATATTTGGTCTCCTGAAAGAGGTTCTTTGCTAGTTTTTACTGTGAAAAGTTTGCTTTTTTGTAAGTTAAATATTGATCTCAATTGCTCACAGTTCTATGAAAAGATAAAAAATGACCAGTTGTTCCTGAAAAAAGTACACTCTAGTGAAAAATATGACTGGTTTAAAAGCAAAGAAAAGAAATAATTCTTGTAGTCATTACAAAAATGTAAAATAAAGTTGGTTTTTAATGTTGTATTTTTTGTCATTTTCACTTTTAGTGTGACGAGCTTTTGTCCTGATTTAGGCTTTCTGCTTATTTATATTTGTCCTGATTTGACAGGTTAAAAAAGACATGATGTCCTGATTTTTCCAAAATTTCATATGGTAGCTCTACTTATAGTGATTGTTAAACCCTAAAATCTTTTAAACTTATCCCTCAAATCTCTTTAATTTCAACAATCCAAAGAAGGAAGAACAGATTTTAATACTTAAAACTATAAATATTATCTTTCTTATACTATTGGGTTTGTCATTAAATATATAACCTTTTTTTTTCAGAGTAGTTTTATAAATCAATGTTAACAAAGTTTCAACTTTTCATAGTTTAAACTAGATTATTTAATAACTAAAAGTTTAGTATTTTTAAAATTAGTTTTGGAGAATGGCTCAAGCATCAAACAAACGACTAGTGTAAAGTATGTATTATGTTTGATAATGAATTTTTTTTTAATATTTTGGTTATTTGTTTATTTTAAAAAATTTGTATACAAACTAATCTTTAGGTTGTGTATAAAGAAATAACTGCTCTTAATTAAACATGCATTCTGGGTCATGTGATAAACATTGACCACATTCATGACTTTGGAAAACCTCCTCTGCTTAAAGCTTTCATCAGAAAAAAGTGTTGATGTTGAAAAAATTATCTCTAAATAAACACGGTGTTTATAAAAGTAAGACGCTAAATTTTTATTTGTGATATATTATGGCTTATATAGGTTATTTTACTTATATAGATTATTTCATAATGAATATATATATATATATATATACATATATACATATATATATATATATATATATATATATATATATATATATATATATATATATATATATATATATATATATATATATATATATATATATATATATATATATATATATATATATATATACACACACTTTAAACAATATATTTATTTTAAAAACCCTGGAAAGGAATTAAAGACAATCAAGACAAATCTGAAGATCTTAAACATTTACTAGATAAAAAAAAGTCATCTACCGAAGCGACATGAAAGTAATTATACAAGCTTTGAAATGATTAATGACACAACTAAGTCAACCCGTTATAGACATTGTGAAGAAACAAAAAATGTTCTTGAATATGTTCACGGTGGAAAAAAAAGATTAATTAATGGTGCATGGGATTATTTGAGAAGTAATGCTTCAATAACTGAAATGAAAAACTTAATACTTTCTTATAAAAGAGGGAAATTTTCTTGAAAATTTTGTTGGTAAGATATCAGATGCTCAATTAAAAAGTGACACTTATTTACGAAAAGCAGTTCTGATAAAATATTTAAATTATATGTCAAGGAGAAAGTATACTATGCTGTGTAAAATACAGAATAATTCTTTCACTGAACACAGTAATGAAAGTAGTATAATATCTTATGGAGAACATTACATTTTATTGAAAATATCAAATATTTCTGATAAAGCTATTGAAACCTTTGTTAAAAATCTCAATATTGGAGATATTCATTTTATAAAAGGAAGTGTTTCAGACACAGTGACAGCATAATTACAATGATTGCTTATCTAAATTTGAAAGTTTAAACAATGAAAGATAAACTTAGGTGGTTTAATGGGAACATAAATGACTTTGTTGTTGAGTTTTCTGATGATAGTACACCTGAGCCAAAAGAAGAAAAAATGACTATAGCTACGATTTGACTATCGAACTATGGCAGTCGTATTCGTAGTTGTGAATTTCACTTTCCCCTTCATATGCTAACAGCTGGTGAAAAAGATGTTGTATGTGCACACTTATGGAGTTAGCATAGTGAGGAAATGGAGTTAATTGAAGGTAATCTGTTTTATATAAATAATGAAAAAGTAACATTTTTCTTTGTTCCTGCTGGTGATACATCCTGATTGCGTCAGTTAGGCGAATCAAGAATTGGTATATTTTCAGACAGAATAAAACCAGACCCCCTGTATTTAGAAATAAGCAATTGGACACATTGCCTTAATGTATTATATTTTGAAGCAACAAGACAAAACAGATTTGTTGAGTTTTGTAAAATCTTAAAAGCATCAGCTATGTATTCTTCTGATTCTATTTTTGGCAGCCGCTTAAGTTTTATTAGTAAATGTTTGAAGAACATTACCTTGTTAAAGATAATCGGTAAGTTATATTTATAGTAAAAAAAGTTAAAACTACTATAAATAATTTTTCATAATGATTTATTTTATTAGAATTTTTATATAAAATTAATAAATTGTAATACTTATTCATTTCAAAGATTGAAGACTCCATCTGTCAGGATTATTGGTGCGCAAGCGATATCGATTGCCCAATATAGTTATTGTTTAGTTGACGTTTTGAAAAACGATAAAGATTCAGAACAGGAAAAAGTTGTAAGACTAGTTCTAGCGCAAATATTTACAGCACTTTGAGATGTTGGAAGTGTCATTAACATAGTAGATGTTGTTGAAGAAAATTATGTTGAAAATATTACAGCTGCTTGTCAAAGATATTTTTTTATTATTTGCACTTTTTTTCCCTCTAAACTGCAACAGTACAGTTTGGACTATTGATTATGTTGTTCCATTTCATGCAGAAGAAATTTTCAAGGGTTATGGGATTCTTTCTATGCAAAGAAAAGAATCTAAACATTCATCCATTAAGCAAGAATTAAAATCTTGCAGCAACAGATCTACAAAACAAGATAAAAGAGGTATATGGTATCAACTTATGCGGTCTAGCTATGTACGAAATTTTTACTTGCATCATTTTCCAATACCATCCATGTATCAATCTCATTTTCGATCTCGTAAACCAGTTACAAACGAAGAATACTGTAGCTGTTCATGCTCACTAAAATCTGAGCTTTTATTTCAAGTTTGTATTGCGTCTGTTGCAATTCTAGCTTGTTTCCAGAAGAAATATCTGACAGAAGATTTTTTATTCATAAAAAAGCGTGTAAAATACAAAATATGTAGCAAAAGATTTACATATGCTTGTTCTTTAAATAAACATGCAGCAAAAATTAAATGCAATCAAGTTATTGCTCAACTTATTCCACAAGCTTTTACTATTTACCGGCTAAGAAATGAGGTAAAGGCTCGTAAGAAGAGTGTTATTGGTTCAAAAAAGATTTGATATGACGTCTAGAGGGCTTGTTGTAAATATAAATTAAAACCACGTAAGAATTGTTTTCAAGTTAATAATATGTTTTTGAAATAAAAAATTTACTATTTTCTTGAATTTGTGAATTCCTCAGCCGAGAACCACGAGACCATACGTCCATTAATTGCGTTTCTGAGAAAATCGAGTTTTAAATATTAGTTTATAAAGACTTTTTGCCAGAAAGTCTGGTTAATTATTTATATACACCCTGGATTTTTATTATTCTTGTAACTAGATTTAGTGGACACATTACTCATTAGATGATGATTATTTATTGATAATACACTGGAAAAACATTAAATGTTGACATACGGCCTCTTGTTTCTCAGCTGATGTGTTGATGTTTTTATAAAATCAAAAAATTATTATTATTGACATGAACTTAATAATTTATTATTATGGAAGTTTTAAATAAGTTCACATATGTATGAATATGTGAACTTATTGAAAACTTCCGCAGTAAATTTATTTCTCAATACCTCAATATCCACATTGGTATCCCCACAAACTGAAAATTGCTATTTTCATATTGTTATTTTTTTTATGCCTAATAATGCTTTTAAAAGCTTGTGTGGCCATGAAAATAACCGTTTTTTAATCGCCATTCAAGTACTATTGAACTCTTCGCTGACAAGAGATTGAACAGCAGTGTCAACAACAAAGCCTTCAGCAGTAGGGTTAGGACTATTGTAATTGTAATGAAAACAATAACAGTAACAATAATTATTGTTATTGTATTAACTTAATTTAGAAACAATAACAATATTTGTGATTTACAACTACTGCAATTCTGTAATACAATAACAATAAATATTGTATTGCACTTCATCTTTATAAAACAATAACAATATCTGAAAAAAATATGTATTGTAATGACCCACTAGAATAACAATAAATATTGTATTGTAATTTGTCTTTGTAATACAATAACAATATATTGTTATTGTAATAAAAAAAAATATTTTAGTGTTTAAATTTAATAATGTTTTAATAGTCCAGTTGCCAACTATATACTCTTGTACCCTTGAAATAGGGTTCAACTTATATTTAATGATTGATTCTATTTTACTGAAACATAATGGTAGGGGAAGGTGTGCCAGAATGGTAAATTGGGCAACTTTAAATATTCAAAATCAAAGTTAACGGGATCAAAAAAAAGGGAACCACCATTTTTCTGCAAATGAAAGGGATTCGGCAGACCTAAGACAGCAATTCAACATAAAATACGTCATGAGGAAGGTAAAATAAATAATAAAAATGAAGTTAATAGTTTTTTTTAAGTTTAAAAATTAGAGAATATTTTACAATAATAAACTACAGAATGTTCATCAAATTAATAACAAGATAGGTGATGCGTAATCTAAATATGTAAAAATATTATTGCAAATCCGTAAATAAAAATTAGCAAAAATAATAGTAAGTCCGTCAGAGATGAATATAAATACGTTAAAATACGTTAGCTTTTCTACTTTAATGTAAAGTAATACAATACAATAGTTATTGTAATTGTTTTCATCAAAACAATACAATGGTTATTGTAATTTTATTTCATTAAAACAATACAATACAATACTTCTCGAATTTTATTGTATTGTTAGAAAAAAAACAATGCAATACTTATTGTAATTGTTTTTTATCACAGCAATACAATACCAAAATAAAAATTTTTATTGTTTCTGTAATATTACAATACAATATTATTGTATTGTAATGTGTAATTGTATTTAATTTTTACAATTACAATTACAATAGTCCTAACCCTATTTAGCAGTATATCTTTGTATATAAAAGGAAACTTTGAGATATGTTATATTGTGAAAGTATTTTATACGTACTGTAAGGTGACCATATTTGAAAAATACCAGACGCGTTCAAGGAATAAATTTGGTATGTATAAATATAAATGGTATTTAAATAGTAGCCTGATTTAAATACCATTTCTTTAAAGGGGGGAGCACTTTTTCAAGAGGCGCCAAAAGTAAAATAAAATAAAATATATGTTTAATTTTATTTTTGAAGTGGTCAAACAGGACAAAGCGCAGGGTAGCACGTGCTTCCCCCCCTCCCCCCATCCTCGCTCCCGTCCTGCCTACGGGCCTGGTTTAAATGGGTTTTACTAAAAACTCGTTTATTTATTTTAAGATAGCATGTGAATAAACCAAATTATGGAAAAAGTATTAAACAAGATTTGGATTTTTAAATCACAAATATTTTTCATAAGAATGAATTGTTTTCAGCAACATGTTATTCTTTTCAACTTTTCATGCGAATTCTGAGCAGCTATATTTTCTTAAATTAAATTTAATGAACAAAACAGCTGCCAAAGTTTTCATTGTAAGTTGGGATTTCCCTTCCGTCCGAATACCATTGGCAATCGAAAACAATCGGACTAAGGAAGCGTTTGTGCCTGGCAAATATAAAGCGGCTTCTACCAATTTTTAACAAATTGTTATAAGTAACGTGATTATTTTCGAAATGAGAAAAAATTTCAACCTATCGCTTATCACATTCAACAGACTGTGAGTTCCAAGAAGAAAACTTTTCCTTTGTGCAATATAAACTAGTTCTCCGAATTTCGTCGAACAAATCATTGTCATCGAATGTGATTTCTATTGATTTTTTCAAAATAGTTATAGTTTCAATAACTTCAATCCATTCAACTTTTACAGTTAAGTAAAAACCATTTAAAAAAGTCAACCTGATTAAAGTGACGCGTCCACTCATCTATATACTTTAGATAGACATTGTAAAAAATGTCTACTTCTTTCAGAAATTGGTTTTTCAAATGATGACTACTTTCTTCGGTAACTTCGGTAATGCGGTAGTGGTGTAGTGGTAAGAGCGCTTGCTTTGTAAGCGAGAGGTTCGGAGTTCGACTCCCACCACGTCCCTGGAAGTACCGCGCTCAACTTAGTTTCTCCGCGCAGCGGCCTTGCTCGGCAAGGTTCGTGTTTCGGAGTTTAAGAGTTAAGATAGGGTTGCACCACGAATAACAACTTAAAAAAAAAAAAAAAAAAAAAAAAAAAAAAAAAATGAGTAGCCTCCTCGACTGTAGTGGCCCCTCGGGCCTTGGGGAGGTGAATAATCTAAAAAAAACAACAAAAAAAAAAAAAAAAAAAAAAAAAAAACTTGCAAATACTGTTTTACCATGAAAGGTAGAAATTTTTATTCTTTTCTAGATTTTATCTTGTCTGTGCGCAAAAAACAATACTATTTCACCGATTTCGTTATTGAAAAAGTCAAATAAAAGTTTTGGACAATTTTCTAAGCTTAAAAAGTATGATCTTTGTGACTGATATAATTTAAGCACTCTTTCGATAGCTGGAAGTAAGGCCAACCAACAAACTTTTGAGAATCCTTGCAATTTTTGATACTCCACATCGGCCTCATTGGAGAAATTTTCTAAACTAGAAACTCGAACAGTAAAATGGTAAAAAAATAAATAAACTTGAGAAATAATCATCTCCACATCAATAGATAAACAACCAGATGCAGTGTTTATTGCGTTTGATAAAATATGAGCATTACAACCGATTCCAATGATTTCACGGTTTAGCTTAACGATTAACTTTTTGTGAATATTATTACCGTTTCGTTTTAAACCTCCGAAATTGGTATTGGTGTTGTCTGCAGAAATAGCCAAAACTTTTAAAGAAATATTGTTAGCTCTAATGCATTTAAATGTAACTTCTGATAAAATATCTGATCTTTCTCTTTTAACACAATCCAAGTTAATCAGCTGAATTTCCACACCCTCTTTAACATCAAAATAACGAGCCAAAATTGGATCCGTTTTAACGTCCTTGTGGTTTGATGCATCAGAAAGAATTGACACATATGATGCTTTTAATAATGCGTTTTCTGAGTTAGTTTCACAATATTTCTTGAACAGGTTTACAATTATTGCTTCACATATTTGTACGCGCATAAGCAAATCAATGTACAATCAGCAGTTCTAAAGTTGTGGTTGTGTTTGATTGTGTGGAATACAATTGTAACAATTGTCTGCAATTGAAGATCATTGCAAATCTATCAAATACAAAATGGCATTGGATCCTTCTATATCGTCAAACAAATCATCAAGTTGATGAAGAGTTAGAGCTTTGGTCAAAATGAAAAAATATTAGTCATTCAAGAAGGAACAATTATTGTTCCTGCTAATGTCAAGTAGGCTTTGACTAATAGTACATCAGATCAGCTTTGATCTGCGTTAAGAAAGGAAACATTCTCTTTGAATTATTATTAAACGTGTTTAACCTTCTCTTCTTTCTATTCATTTTTTGAATTTGATGAAAAATAGTTGTAAAAACCTTAAATTAAAACCTTAAATTACTTTTTTATGAACACTTATATTACTTAAAACCTTAAATTACTTTTTTACACTTATTTTACTTAAACCTTTACTTATTTATTAAACACTTATTTTACTTAAACCTTTAAAATTTTACTTAATTATTATTAAACACTTATTTTACTTAAACCTTTACGTTATTTTACTTTTGAACCTTTACTTACTTTTGAACACTTATTTTACTTAAAACCTTAAGTTACTTTTTTATGAACACTTTTTTTAAGAACTTCTTATTAAAATAAAACGCAAAGCGTTATTTACAATAATTAGAGAAAAAAGACTTTGCAAGGCAAATAAAATTTGCGCAAAACGAGCGCATTTTCTTTGTTGTAGTTAAAAAACCTTTCGAAACAATTTTTTTTTTCTTATGGGAATAAAAAAAAAAATTTTTTAATATCTTTACGTGAACTAAATTCATTTAGTTTCGTGTTTTATAGTTAAGTTTATTGGAATTTTATTCATTTTGCTTTTTAACTATATTTTAGAAAATTCATTTATTAAAAGTTTTTTAAATCATATTTTTTTAAAGAATTTTAGCTTCTTTTTTTAATATATAAACGCGTACACAAACGCGTACAAACCCCAAACGCGCAAAACTACCGTCAAACGCTTACTGTACGTGCCAAACGCGTACGTATGGTCACCTTAGTATTGAGGCATTTATACTGACAACAACATTTGATTCCCCAATTTAATATAATTTTGTTTTTGATATACCATGATCTTTTATTTTAGAATAATTTCGTTTTTTAAGATAATTTATTCCATTAAATCTTGATGGATTAAACAGTTGAACTGCTGTATCTTGTTCCTCTATTAAAACAAGAAGATTATTTATTTAGAATGTTATTTTTTGGTGATAGTAACTCTATGCTTTCTCTATAGCTCTAAAAAATTGCTGCCATAAACCTCATTATTTGCCACGAAATATATAATTTAATTGATGAAACAAGACCTGCTAAATGACTTCTTGTCAGTTTGTAGAGCATTGCAATCCCTAAATCTTTTAAATAGCCATCTAACATCGGCCCAACCAAAACCAGGCGATTCCCAACATTCTCTTCAATTTCTGAGTCCATTTCATTTCCCATTAAGTAGTCTTTCGAAAATTTCATTTCATTTTGCAACCACAGTCTCTCAAATGTCTCAGCTCAGTCTTTATCCAGAATTTATCATTTCTTTCAATTTGGGAGGGCACCATTTTGAATGGAAAACTAATATGGTGGTATAAATATGCGGGAAATTTTTAACCCAAAATTGATAATTCCTATACCCTTAGCCTACTAAATACTAAAATTGACGGAATCGACTCAAATATTTTTGATAAATTTTCTATATCTAAATTGAATAGCTAGATTATCGACAACCGGTTCTTTTTTCAAATATATTCGCAAGTGGGAGAAATTACATAGAATAATTACCCACGTGTATATACAAAACTAAAATTTTGAAAAAACTTAATTGTGTACATGCTAAGTTTTTTTGTACAATTACAATTTACAATTAGGGAAAGGTTGCGTAAGATGAGCAGGTTCCTAAGATAGTATAACCACTTTTACGGGTACCCTATGCGTGCATCACTGGTGATTTAGTAGTGATTCAATACTTATTGTATATGGTGATTTAGTACTTACTGAATGTTGATTCTGTAAACTTTTAATCGCTAGTGATTGAGTGGCGATTAGTCACTAGTGATTAAGTAGTGATTATCACCCCTGATTTAACGCCGATTCTTTTGCTGCGATTACTTATTGTTATTAGTGATAAATTACTTATTATGTAAGAGTTTTTGCTTATAAATAATAGCTTTAATGAAGATATTATAAGGAAATATTTTAAATCCAATATTTTAAATACACAGATAAATAACTATTTGAATGTCTAATTAATTTTATTGGCTGCAGAGAACGTAAGATAAAATAATTACTAAAAGGTAACGCAGATAAGTAAAGCAATAAATAAAAAATATTCTATATAACGTTTTATTATGTTTAATGACATAATGTGTTTTAATCTTTTAATAACAGTTTTTTAACGAATTTTTTCAGGACAATTTGTCGTAACGTTAAACAGGTCAGTTAGTCGTATTTCTGATTGTAAAATTTATTATCTTTTGCGTACTAATTTGTTGTCCGCATAGTGACTACCGACTGCCTCTAAAAATAAAACATAGCAATTAAAATTATGAAGTTGCATCTTAGAATATTCAAAGTTTTTTCCCTAAAATATTAAATACTAATAAATATTAATATCAAAGTTTTATATATATTGTTATTAAGCTTTTAAAACTTTTAAGTTATTCTTACCAACAGCAAATATATATAAAAGCAATAATAATAATAATAATAATAATAATAATAATAATAATAATAATAATAATAATAATAACAATAATAATAATAATAATAATAATAATAATAATAATAATAATAATAATAATAATAATAACAATAATAATAATAATAATAATAATAATAATAATAATAATAATAATAATAACAATAATAATAATAATAATAATAATAACAACAATAATAACAATAATAATAACAATAAAAAAACAAAATATTATTTAACATAAATAAATATTTTAAAAATATACAAAACAAAAATACTAATTAAAACCTTTTTTTTTGGAAAATGTCCAGGATTTACCCATTTCGGTTGAAGATCATCACCTACATAACAAGTTGATAATTTAAAAAACAATTTAGTATAATTGCAAGTAAAGGTAACGATTTAAACTAGGTTTACCAATATAACTTCTGAAATATGGTAATGATTAATTAATTATAATTAATAAAAGCAGAATTATTCAGCTTTTTCATTTCTATCAATTTTAGTCATCAAGTGTCTTCATATGCCTCAATCACTGATAATCAATAACTGTGTTCACATTCAGAAGTTTAATGACTGATAAAGTTCAGGTTCAACAAGTTCACCTTCAGAAAAGCTTTTTAAAATTTAAAACATGTATATATATATTATAATAATAATGTTATTGTTTATTATTATAGTTATTGATAACTATAGTTATTACAGCTATTAAAAAAAAAAAGTTCAAACAAATTTGTGTCATTAACAACTTGTAGTCAAATGAACAACATATAATTTATCTCAAACAACTAATCACGTGGGATTGTTTCATGTTCAATAAAATGGCTAATTTTTCCATATTTCTACAAGATTTCTAAAACATTAAAATAAACAAAATAAAACAAGCTAATACACGAAGCAACACTAAACAAAAATCATCAAAATTCTGCAAATTTAGACATTTCCTTCTCCTAAATAAGTTGCGTTTACGATGGCTACGGAATTAACATGCCCAATAATATTTACATGAATTAATATTTAAAATAATACTAAATTACAGTCATAAAAGAATAAAGAAAATAATATTTTATTTCATTAGTAAAAGAAAAAAGATTATTTAATGTTTTATTATGATTTTCAATTTTTTTTTCTCTGGGCGTATATTCAACACGCCAGCTTGTCGCAACCATTCTCCCATAAAACTATGGAGTTGTATATCTTTGTCATCCGCATGGTGACTCCTAACTGCCTCTAAATGAATAAAACTGTTTTTTAAAATTTAAAATTGAAATATCTTTTTATATAACACGAGTAACAAACTTTCTTAAAATACACTATGAAAAAATATTTCTTTGTACATACCTATAATAGCTGAATAAACATTTTTAAATTCAGTGTAAAAATTGCACTTCTGAGAAGTGCCTTTAATATTATAGTTTGATGCAACATCTTTTGTGATAAGTTTGTTCATCACCTCGTATGTACTTTTTTTTTGGGTGGTTGCAACACGCACGAACTAAAACTCACTGTAATAATAATTACTCACAATAATTAACATTGGAATAGTCATAGTAACCGGTGGATGGTCTATGTGGGCAGGTATCTCCCTCCACTAAATGATTTAAAATATCAGAATAGCAAGCAAAGCAAAAAATCTTAATAATACTAAGTCAATTTTGGTTAAACACTATTGCCAACAAAGTAGTAACAAAGCATGTGATTGAAAAAAGTAATAACGTATGCGATACTTAATTCAGGGTTACCAATATAATTTTAACAATTTTTCTCTGAGTTTTCCCTGAGTAAAGCGTGTTTTTCCCTGAGTTTAGCTTTTTAAATTCCCTGAATTTTCCATATTTTTTCCAGTTTATCTACTAGATTATTACTATCCTTATTTAAACAAAAATATTTATATATGACAGATTAAAAGTTTCACAACAACAGCTACATCTTGCAAATTTATTGTTAGAATATTAGTATATTTATTATTAGTATTGACAAGCTATTCTTACAAAAAAAATTATTGTTCAAAAATTTAACCAAAAAAATATTTTCCCCGAGTGTCCCGGATCTTTATAAAAATTTAAAAAAATCCTTAAGTTTTCCAAAATCCAGGTTTTCGCTAGGATTCATGCTATTTCCAGGTATTCCAGGTTTTCGAAGGTTGATAAGCAAACCTGTAATTGTATGTGTGTATACATTAATTGAATGTGTATACATGTAATTGTATGAATACATTATTGTATATGTGTGTGAAAACGACTTAACTTAAACAAGCTTTCCTACTAATATTTTATATATTACACACAGTGTTATAAACTGAGCAAACAACTGATTAAAATGAGCCAACAACTGGTCAAACTTGTTACTTAAATCTACTATACGCTATTACTAAAATTATCAAATACAGTAAACTCCTAATAATTCGAACCTCAAAATGACCAAGAAATTTGTTTGAGTTATTGAAAGTATAATATATATATATATATATATATATATATATATATATATATATATATATATATATATATATATATATATATATATATATATATATATATATATATAAGGGTTAAACGGGGATTTAAAATTAGTTCAAGTTACTGGAAGTTCTAGTTATCGAGGGTTCAAAATATCGGAAGTTTACTGTACTTTTTATTATTCTTAAAAAATTTATAAAATGTACAATGAAACAGCAAAACAAAGATGAATAAAGCTAAATATTGGTAACATTACATACCAGCTGCAAATGTAAATTTTTGTCGTCTAATTCAGTTTCCAACTTAAACAAATCTTTAACAATATCAATAGTAACAAAGACTAACTTATTAACAATATCTAACGGGTGATGCGGAAGTTATCGGACAAAATAAAAACGTCAATAACTTATTTATAAATAAAAAAACAAACTACTATTATATTTTTTTAAAATAAAGCATTTATCTTTTAATAAAAATATATTATTTTTTAATTGAAAAAACACCATCATCTGCAATTGATCTCAATTTTGCTCTGACGCCTTTCATATGCGACTGTAAAAAGTTTAAATCAATTTCTTGTAGTTTTAGTTTAATGCGATCAATCAAAAATTGCTCTGGTGAAGCTTGCCAATCTCCCTCGTAAACCTTCTGTGCCAAATGTCCCCAAAAATTTTTAATCGGTCGTGCTTGAGGCACATTTCGGGGATTGGATTCTTTATCAACGTAATAGACATATTGGTCCATCCAATTTAGAGAATCTTTAGAATAATGAGAACTTGCTAAATCTGGCCAAAATAAATAGTTAAAGTCTCCATGATACTTGTGAATAAATGGAAGAAGTCGTTTTTCTAAACATTCATTAATATAGATTGATGAATTGATCGCTACACTTGGAAGTGCGAAACAATGGCTCGGACATACCACGGTCAGATATGGCTATCCACATTAATAATTTTTTTGGAAACTTCTCTTTTCCTATAAAACGAACACTTTCTGGGCATGTCTTTTTGTTGTTTGTGTAGTATCCAGAATTTCCAGGCATGTTGTCCACTGCAAAACAAAAGTATTTTTCGTCATCGATGACTAGAAGCGATTTTGTGTTATAGAGTTGGTTAACTATTTTCCTGCTTCTTTTCTTTGCCTTTATTTGGTGTTCTATAGTGTATTTTGGAGTCTTTTCACGTTTTCTATATTTAATATTCATTTTTTTTATCTGACGACCAATTGTCGATTGATTTACACCGAATTTAATACCTATTTTTCTCTAACTGACCCCTTTTCGATTGTTGACAAGTCTCGTTAATTCGGCGTTTTTTTTTTTCTAGTCCAGGATGTCGGACAACCAGGGTGCTTTCTATCAGAAAACGATTGAACAGTTTCAAGTCTTTTTAGATTATCATATATTGTACTTCGAGCAAATCCCTTCCTTTTCAAAATGATTTGCGATTTTTTTTTTTTATATTAGGTTTATTTACAAAAAACATTTTTAGTCGCTTTCGAAAAGATTCTCGTTCAGCTGCATTTAACCTCGTTTTAAATAATTGTGTTTCAAATAATAAAGTTTATATTTTATAGAACGTTTATGCCTACGCATAAAACCACAAAAACTAATTATTATGTTCAAATAATAAAATTAGGATTTGTCCGATAACTTCCGCATCACCCGTTACTCCTGTATATTGTACTCCAGATAACTTTTCCATCAGATCTTTTTGACTTTGCTTCACCTCCATTGGTTATTTTGTTACATTTTTTAGGATTTTCATTACATTATTTTGGAAAACTATAAATAAAACATTTTTAAGAAATAAAAGTTTTTTAAAAGGTAATATTTAAAATTACAAATATTATTTACTTACTAGTAAGTAAATAATATTTGTATTTTATTAAATACAGCTGAATAAAAAACTAGTGTTAATAACGTAACATTAAATAAGTTTTTCTGTTTGTTTTTTAAGTTTTATTTATTTTTATTTTTATAATTAAGCTGCTTTAATTATTATTATTTATTTATTTTGTGTTTTTTACTTATGTTTTATTATGTTTTAAACTTTGTTTTTTCACTCCATTAACTAGTTTGTAACTATTTGAGTGAGACCTAACCTATTAATGTAAACTTGTGTGCGTAAATCTATAATATGGTTGAATAAAAATAAATTAATAGTTGTTTTCTAAATATGTTAACAATAAAAGTTTAAAGAAAACATTATAGATAACAAATCTTTTAATGAAGCAAAGGTATTATCAACGTCATAACTAATCACAGATTTACTAATGCAATCTGCAATAATAAACTTAGTTCATTCATATATATAAGTATATTATGAAAAAGCAGTATCAAACATATATAAAAAATAAAACTGTACCATTGCTTGTGAAATGCTGCTGGGAATTGAATTTAATCATATACTTGAAACTGACATTCTGATTCAATCTCCAAATCAACTCTATGCTTTTTTTTTTGTCATCAAAGTTCAATTAGAAGGCACTTTAAGTGAAAAAAAAATTCAAATTATTATAAGAAAATTATAAATTATGAGAAAAAATAAAACTTTCTTCACCTTAGGTTAAAAATCAAATGACACAAAGAAATAAAATTGTAAAACGCAACTACAAAAAAATACACAAATAAATAATATAAAATTAAGAACATTTTTGTTGTGACGACGGAAATAATGAGAAACTGTCTATAGTGGTCTCTGCCTCCTCATCACTGCTGCAAGCCAATATTTTTTTTTTTTGATTGATTGGGAGCGCTATCTACAATAAACAATAAGTAAAACTAATTTGTTTAATTGAAAAACATATTTTATAGATAAATATTTCCTACCAAAATCATCATCGCTCATGAAATACGGTAATGCAAATCGGTTTTTTCGCTTTAACAAGTTTTCATCGTCTGTATCTTCATTTGTATCATTAGCTGAGGGAACCATCTCACATTCAGAAAAGCTGCCTAAAATAAAAATAAATAAATAAATAAAATACAAGTATATAAATTCTAAATAAAAAATAAATAAATATAAAGTACAGGTAGTTATTGGACTTATAAATATTGTATTAAATATATATACTTCCACTTCCATATTTCTTTAGCAAAATGAACCTAGACCAGTCTTTTTTTGGTATCTGTCTGCTTAATATTAATGGCTTCTTGATAAACTGCCATTACTTTCTTCTACCCAATTTGATGGGACTGTATCATATTCAATTGAATGTTTAAGGTTCAATGAGGTTCAATTGAATGAGGTTCAATGAGGTTCAATTGAATGTTCAAGGTTCATGAGGTTCAAGCCATTTGCTTTGATAAATTTTTCCATACTTTTGTAAAAATTAGAAACTTGAAAAAGAAATGTAACAAAAGCAAACGTTATTTATAAATAATTATTTGTAAATACATATGTATGAATAATTATTTGTGAATACAATAACAACAAATTAAATATAATGATTAAAATGAACCAATATCATATTTATAAAATTTTATATATATATATATATATATATATATACACAAACAGTACAAACAACAGTAAACGGTTAACTGTTAACTGTTTAGTGATAAAAAATTGTAACTATTTAATAAATATAATAATTATAAATTTGAATTCATAATAAAAAGAAAAATTAAATTAAAAAATATATTAGCGAGTGGCAGATTCCAGGTCATTTTCCTTGAGGAGGGAGGGGGAGAGGTAGTCCGACCAAAGTGGTTTTTTAACCTAAAACCACTATTCCATTTGATCATTTAAAATGTTTATAAGATAAATAAAAAAAGAAAGTTATTTAAATAACTTTATTTTGCAAAAAAATCTAATTTTGAAACATTATTTTTCATATTTTTATATATTTTTTTAATTTTATCAATAATATATTGAAGTTGGAAGGTTCTTGGGGAGGGGGGGGGGGAAAGGAGTAGAGGGTAATGAATGTACCCCCTTTTTGATTTTTTATACTTAAACTAAAAAAATAAAAAATAAAACTAAAAAATAAATACTGAAATAGTAACAGGTATAACATGTATTCAACTAATATATATTAGTGTAGTTTTGTTTTAATATATAAATATATAATATATACATATATGTATATATATATATATATATATGTATATATATATATATATATATATATATATATATATATATATATATATATATATATATATGCATATATATATATATATATAAATATATATATATATATATATATATATATATATATATATATATATATATATATATATATATATATATATATATATATATATATATATATATATATATATATAAGTATATATAAATATATTTGTAAATATATATATATATATATATATAAAATTTGTTTATTGCTCTGTTCTTTAAGAACATTGAGCATTCTGTGTGTTTTGGGTCATTGTCCTTCTAAAACATCCTTCCTTGAGGCATTTTGTCTTTAACATATGGTAGCATAACATTCTTAAGTATACAAAAATATGTACAAAGTACATATTTTTGTCCATTATGCCATCAATCAAATGGATAGGACCGATACAATCTCTGTTCAAGTTAGCCCAGTTCATAACGTTTCGACCTCAGAGCTTTACTGTTGGTAGCTGGTATTTAGGATCATGTGTCGACGGACTTGACTAATATTTTCAGATCCAAACAACATAAACTTAAATTCATTACTAAAAAGTACTTTCACTCACTGTTTTCTTGACAATTCAAATGTTCATTAGCAAATTTTAAGCGTGCTTTTCAATTCTTTATATGAATAAAAAGTTTCTTTGTAGGACGTCTTCCAAATAGATTTACAGACCTCAAAAGACATTTGATTGTGTCTACACTACACTTTACATTATAAAGTTCTTTAATTTCAGCATTTACCAAGACAGCATTTTGCGTCGAACATTTTTCAGGGCTCGACGATGGATATTTCAGCAGTACAATGACCCAAAGCACACTTCAACCCTTGTGAAAAACTTTTTCAAAACCAAAGAAATTCGATTAATCGAATAGACTTAGCAAAGTCCTGACCTTAATTCTATTGAATGTCTATGTACGCTCATTGATCAATAAATTTCAGGTCGAAAACCAACAAGTAAACATGATTTATTGAATACTCTGAAACCAGAATGGAGAAAAATCAAAATTATTGTGATTATGAAGCTGGTGGACTCAAAGTCTTGTCATTCTCTAGCAGCAATCAATGCTAAAGACTTCCCGACGAAGTACTAAAGTAATCTACTTTAAAATAAAGCATTTTTAATTTTAAAAATGTTTAAAAAAAAATCTAATTCAATTTTTTTTATTTCTGTCCGGATACTTTTGCATAATTTAATTAAATGCATTTTTAAGATTAGATTGCTTAAATTTAGTAAAAATCCATTTCTTTTTAGATTTGTAATCAATTTTTTGACATTTCAGTGAAAATTTGAAAGAAATTGGACTTTTCATTCAAAAGTTATCTCAAGTTATGCTCTTGTCCGGTTACTTTGTACGCTACTGTATATATATACTCATATATATATATATATATATATATATATATATATATATATATATATATATATATATATATATATATATATATATATATATATATATATATATATATTTACTCATATATATATATATATATTTACTCATATATATATATATATATATGTATATATATATATATATTTACTCATATATATATATATATATATATATATATATATATATATATATATATATATATATATATATATATATATATATGTTTATAGATAAAAATATGTATATATATATATACATATAAATATATATATATATATATATATATAAATATATATATATGAGTATATATATATATATATATATATATATATATATACTCATATATATATAGCTTCGTAAAGTCGTCATTAAGGTCACAATGAAGAAGAGGAATAACCTCCTTTATCATGATGGCTTTGTGAAGCAATGCATTTCAAGTTCAATTTCTATGCAATTCAATAGTGAGGTTAAGTGGTATATATGAATGACCGAACTTTGTAATGGACTATTAAAAAAATTCATTAATTTTAAAAATTTAAACAATTTACAATATTTGTCTTGCACAAATCCTTTTACTACAAAACCTATTTTGCTCAAATAAAAACTCTATTTCTAAAATTTTATTAAAGATTACTAATCTTTTTGTTGGTAATTAATGTATTACTTTACTTTGTTCATTAAGCCTTTTAACAACTTGAGCAACTGTATATGTACCACTATGAACTTTTATTTTTATTTTTCCAAAGTAGTTTTCAAAAGGAAAAGCAGATATTTCATTTAAGGATACTTGATGGTTTATTACATCATCAGCTAAATGAATTATACTATGCACATTATATAATGCAAACAATGGTCCGTGAAAAACAATTGATTCTTTTGGAAACCATTCTAATAAGTCCTTAGCATTATAAACCATTGAGTTATCTTTAACCATTGTCTCAGATAAAAGAATGTGCATTGCAACTGATAAACTCGATAAAAGTTAATCATGCAATATTTTGCCTTTCATAACTATAATTCCTGTATATAATAAAATCATTGCTTTAAAATCATTAAATTCATCTAAAATTCTTAGCCAACCTTGAAAGTCTGATGATGTGCATTTTCGAATTTCAAGCAGTTCTGATGAAATTTTGCTGCATACAAAAGAACCTATATTGGTAATATAATTTTTCATAAGCTTTTTTGTAATGCCCAGACAAACTAAATGCATGTAGTCAAGTATAAATCCAGTCACCTTTTGAATTTCAATTTCCGATATTGGTGATTTGCTAATCTAGTGTTTTAAATAAAAATTTTCTTTAAATTTTTTATCATCTCTTAATAAAGATTTAGTTCCTAATATTCTTATGTCTTTATGATATTCACCATGTTCTTGGCATCTTTCACAGCTGTCATATCCACTATGTCCTTTATAAATGTCCTTTTATTTTAAAAATACTCTAGCTGGTGCATCACATACAAATGCTTTAACCATCACCAGTAAGCCGTCATACCTATTTATAAAAAAAGAATTTAATTTCTGTAAAATTTTTCAAGGTATTCTCTAAGAATTGTAGGTTTTTCTTTACCATACCATAAAGCAGTTGTATATGGACCTTGTTAGTTTACAGTACACAATATAGACAACATTTGTTTTTTTCACTATTGTATATTCGAGTGCCATCAACATTTACAATAAGATTAAACTCTGTTGACTTTCTGAAGCATTTTACATAAATGCTGAGTGCACTTTTTAAAGTAATATAATTTTAAATAAAATATGTTTTAAAGTTGTTCCAATTTTAGGAATGTCTTTCATGAAAGAGTTTAAATGTGTCAAAAGCTCATTCAACGGTTTAGACCGTATATTATTTTCAACTGCTGACCTATGGAAAAAAAAAATCTTCTGTAAATAATTTTTTAAAACTTCTATAATCTCTAATTAGAGATTATAGAATATATAACAAATAATATATAACAAGCGCAAGCACTATATAAAAAATTTCATTAATGTAATTTTTTATATAGCGCGCTTGTTGTATGCCATATTTGATTAAGACAAATCAGTACAAACTTCATGTTATGATAACACGAAACAGTCACTACTAAATAAGCATTAAATCACCACTTACATAAATTCTAAAATTTATGTAAATGGTGATTCAATGCGTATTTAGTAGTGACTGATAAGCACATCGGAAAATTTGAGTTTTACGTATAAATGAATAATGCATTAGTGGTGATCGAGTGGCGATTGAGTGGCGATTGAGTGGCGATCACTAGTGATCACCATTTAATCATCACTGATCAATACTAAATCATCAGTGATGTGCATATAGAGTAGACTAATGATTTTTCGCGAACTTTTTTGGTTAAGGATATTTATACAAGTTCGACGGTGTTATTTATTTTAATATTTTGGTTGTATAGTTAATATTCTTTGATTGTTTTACTGTTAAAAAAATATACCATCCCCGTTATAATTTTTTATTATTCAATATTTTGTAATTACGTCAGAACGAATCAAGTTTATCAAAAATTTACTACATCCTCAATACATGAGATAATACATAAGCTGTTGCCATGCTATTTAAATTATGATAGTACATGGTAAAGTTGCTTAAGATGATACGTCTTTAGACGCTCAAGATGAGATGGGCTTTTTATTAAGAAAAGCACATTTTTTTAAAGTTATTCTCCGCGGAGCTTTATTTCGTTATTTCAAGAGCGAAAGTTTTCTCAAAAAATAGTATCGTTTAACTTAAACGATACTATTTTTTGAAAAAACTTTCTTAGAGATAAAAAAAAATTTATTGTTTTTCATATTATGGTTGTTATTTTTTACTTAAGTATAGTCCTTGAAGATACAATTTTGTTTAAACTTTTTTTGTGATTATTTTTTGTTATTTTAAGTTTTCTTGAGTTCCATTAAAAAAAGTTCATCTTAGGAAACTAGTTTTGTTTGTTGTGTGTTGAAGATAACGCAATTTTTGGCACAAAGATTTTTTTAAAATGAACTATTCATTTATATTTTTCGAGAGGAAAGATTAAATTATGATAACCTGCAAAAATAAATATAAATATTATAATATTTCGGCTACAAAAAAACAATACACTGTTAACATGCTCAACATACACAACCTTCCCCTACAATTTCCCTTGAATATTGCTGTATAAAAAATTTACATTCGCCAATTATTTTTTTTAAAGGATGAAGTTGCCATAGCAACATTTTTTTGCTGTTCTTTGACACACGTCGGTATTTATATGCGGCTTTCGCGTCATAAATTCTGGCCATCGCTGATATAGACATTAAATTCATCAGCAACCAAATTAATTAGTTCGTTTTGTATGTCCGGACTTATTCATATATTTATTACGTTCCTAAAAAACGATATTTTGACCAGGAGCTTATTTAAAACTTCCAAGATGTCATTTAATTGCTTAAGTATTTTTGAGGAAAACAAACAGATTATCTGCTTGAGGCTAATTGTTGCAGCAATATTTTAAATATAAGAATATGAAAATATTTTTAGAACGTTTTTTCTTTTGTTTGTTACGCTTTGATTGCTTATGACGTTTTTAAAAAAATATGATTGTATAATTTTGTTAAAAAAGTGGAGTGTGATTAGATAACTTTAAGTTAAGATTTTACGCGGTATTTCATAAAATATGTTCTGCTACGTGAAGGGTCTAATCCCGCTTGTTGTCTCGCACGGTGCTCATGCAATTACATAGTTGGATTGGGGTTGCTAACAGACTTTCTGACTGGGTTTGCTTGTGAAATGACAAGATCCTTGTAAATTTTTCCAAAATAATCAAAAAAAGAAGTAACAAAAAAATTTGCGCCCAAATAATTTATGCACTCAAAGCATTTGCTCCAACTGCGCCTTGGTAGCTACGTCTCTGCTAATTTTGCTTGAAAAAGTAGCCAGAACAGTAAATTAAATCCCCTTTTTTTTTCGTCATCAGAAGCACTTGTTATATCTTTTAAAAACCGTTTCAAAGCTACTCATTTAATATAAATACTTTCAACATATAAAAAAAAAATTTATTTTTGACCAATTTCTTCTTTGAAAAAATTTTAATTAAATTACGCTCATTGAAAACAAATGTATAACTTTAGCTCAAAAAATAATATATGTATACATATTATAAATGTATATATATATATATATATATATATATATATATATATATATATATATATATATATATATATATATATATATATATATATATATATATATATATATACATATATGTATATATATATATACATATATGTATATATATATATATACATATATGTATATATATATACATATATACATATATGTATATATATATATATATATATATATATATATATATATATATATATATATATATTTATACTTATGTCAGGTCAGGTTATTCTGCTACTTGTAACATATAACCCAGTACAACCTGCTTCATGTCCTGTTGCTTTGTAGGATACGCTTTTTTAGGCAAAGACTAGGAGAAGTCAGCTCCGACCTAAAACACCCACTGCCTTGGAGCTCTTTATGAGTAAAGGCTAGAGATGGTGTCTCGGTAAAAATACTCATCTTGGGCAGATATTAAACGCATCCGGCTACTGTGTTGTAGAAGGCCTCCTAGACAAAGACTTAAAAGTTAAACAGATTCTATCTGTTGACAAGCCTTGCAACCCTTCTTCATCTATTAGGCTGGCGCACATGTATTTATAATACATTGTTTCCAGTTTAGGATGTTGAATGCTAGATCTTCTTGACTCAATTCATGGGTTCTGCTTGTGCCTCTGTTTTGATGACCAGGCAACTCATTCTATTATCTCCTAATGAGGGTACAGCTCTAAAATTCAGTTTTATGATTCTAAGGCCGACTGGTAGTCAGGTTTTCCAAACTTTGTGGTAGCTCTCAGAGAGGCTGATTCCATCAATAGCTAAAAAATATCAGAGTAATAATAGTGCCATGTTGCGCATGGATGGTGTCCCTGTTTTCACTTTTGGTGTGCATTATTGAGGCCACATTTAGAGCCCTTTGTAACGGATTAAGGTTTAATAATAGTAATGAGGCAATTGTTTGGAATTTTAAATAGTGTACTGAGTACTATCTATGCATTGAGTCAAGTTCTTTAAAAAATTTAAAATGATAAAAGTACTAAAAACTATAAAGCGCAAAAAACCATCGTCATCACCAAGTTCTCTAAACCTATCATTCACTAATATTCGTGATCTTCGAAGTAACTTTACTTCTGTTAAGTCTTATCTCTTGCAAAGTTTACCTGACCTACTTGCTTTTTGTGAGACTAATTTGAGTTCGGCTGTCTCATCTTGTAATCTTAGTGTCAATGGTTGCCTTCCTTTAATTCGTAAAGACTCAAATAGTAACATGCTTGGCCTGTACATTTACATTGAATTACATTTACATTTACATATGAATTCACCTATTTGTTGCGAAACTAGGTTTAAATCCAAAGACTATTCTTTTATGTGCTTTTGTTTAGCACAAATTTACATCATCGCTTTTCTCTTTGTTCTATATCTCTCTCCTTCATCTTAAGACTATTTTTGATGTTATTTCTGATCAAATTGACCAAGCCCTCTCTATTTATCCATCAGTCAATATTGTTGTCGGTGACTTTAATGCTCATCACACTGAATAGCTTGGCTCTAGTATTAGTAAGCCTACTGCCGTTAAGGCCCTCAACTTTTGTCTTTTTCATTTCCTAACTCAAAAAATCAACTTTCCAACTCACTTCCCAGACAACCCAAATCATTTACCTTCTCTGCTCGACCTGTGGCTTGTTTCTGATCCTAGTCTGTGCTCAGTTTCTCCACATTCACCCTTAGGTGCTTCTAATTACGGTTTGATCTCTCTAAAACTATTATCTCATTCTTCTTTACCATCTGAATCCCCTATAATCGTACCTCTTACAACCACTACTACTTTAAAGCTGACTAAGACTCTTTCCGTTAATTTCTTCGTGACAACCCTTGAGTAGAAATCTTTTTGTCTTCCTGCTGATAAATGTGGTTCTTGCATAACTTCGTGAATTCTGGTTGGCATGGAATCTTTAATTCCCTCTCGACGATTCAAGGTCAAGCTTAAAACTGAAACCGTTACTTCGAGATCTATCAGCAGAAAAATTCTTCAGAAAACAGACGTCTGTTTACTATTGCTAGAAACTATTTTAAAAAGGTTTTGTCTAACGCCAAAGTCTGCTTTTCTCAGGTCTAAAAATTGTATTTCATCACAAAAATTAGGCTCTCTTGACTTCCGGAGAATCTTTAACAGTAGCAATAATAAGGGCAATTCTGTTATTCCACCTTTCTTGTATGGTTCAGACTTTATCACCTCACCTAAAGATAAAGCTGAATTGTTTGCTAAAACATTTTCATCAATATCATCTCTTGTTTCCACTAGTTGCGTTCTACCTAATATAGCCGTCAAACAGGTTGATCCATTGCTTGACATTCGTATCACTCCAGTTTCAGTATCTAAAATGATTTCCTGCTTAAGCTCTTCTACAGCTTGTGGTCCAGACAACAAACATGTTGTAGTCTTGCAGAAGTGTTCTCCGGAGTTGTCATCTATACTTTCAAAACTATTCAATAAGAGCTTATTAGAGTCCTGTTTTCCGGCATGCTGGAAAGCGTCATTCCTATTTTCAAAAATTCTGGAGAGCTATCTGACTCGCTAACTACCTTCCCAATAGTCTTCTTCCTATCATAAGCAAGGTTTTTGAATCTTTAATTAACATATATTTAATTTCTCATCTTGAATCTAATAACTTACTTTCTGATCATCAATATGGATTTTGATCTTCTCGTTCTACAGCTGATTTGCAAACAGTAAAAACCGATAGGTTTTATCGGGCATTAGATAGAGATGGATGTTTAAAGACAAATCAGCTATCTTTTACAAACACATAAAAATTATATAATTATAAAGTACTTAAAAAATTATAAAATACTTAAAAACCAAAACAAACGAAGTTAAGATTCTTTACAAAAATTATGCCAAAAAATTAGAAAGACAAAGGAAAAATTTAAAAAAATTGTACTGCTCAAATTTACTTGAGATGAACAAATATAATTGTAAACGCATGTGGGAAATTCTTAGAGAACTTACTTGCATGCTATCCCAGCCGGCACTCGACGCATTATTGACGGCGATTTTAGGTTGATTTAAAGTTGCGACGTCGTGCGACTTGATTTCGACTCGGTTTAGGCCAAGTTAAAATCAAGTTCGTTTTTTAAAGTCCAGAAGTCGTTGCGGCAAAAAAATATTTTCACCACGAGATAAAAATATGAGTTCCAATGAAAGAGTTAAAAAGCATAGACAAAGAAAAGCATTTTTATAATCAGCAGTGGAAAGTATTGTTTCATCCTCTTCTTCTGAAAACAATCTATTTCATTTCAGTTCAATAATTCGCATGAGGTTTCTACTGATGATAGGAGTGAATTAAATGAATCACAAAATGATGATCATTAGAATCATTATTCTGATCATTATTTTGATCATCATTCTGACTTTTTGGAAAATTTGGAGTCTGATTTTGTTATCAGTGTTGAGCTACAAAAAGATCATAACAATGAAAATGTTGTAGACTTACAGACTAAACTTGCTGTTTGGAGTACTTCCAGCATGTCTACACGAAATACTTTAAACCAGCTTCTTATAAATCTTTGCATCCAAAACGGGCATTCAGAACTTTCGAAAGATTCGCGAACATTGCTAAAAACACCAAAGTCTCCAACTTCCTTTTCTAAGTGTGGTGGAGATTTTTTTTATTTAAGTATTGAATCTGGTATTAAAAAGATTTTTGATAGTATAGTTATAACTAGATAAGTAACTCAAAATATTGAATTAATTGTAAACATTGATGGACTTCCATTCTTCAAGTCTTCAGGTTTAGAATTGAGGCCAATTCTTTGTCGTTTTAAAGGTTTGAAACCTTTTATTGTTTTCTAATTCCATCAATGAATTTTTGAAAGACTATTTTTACTGGAATACCAGCTATTAAAGACTGAAGGATTTCTTTACAAAAACAATAGGTACACAGTCTCTAATAAAACATTTGTATGCGACGCACCTGCTAGAGCATTCATTAAGTGTATCCAAAGCTATACAGGATTTTTGTGAGCAATGCATAATTAAAGGGTCATATGATGGACGAGTTGTCTTTCACAAAAATAATTGTGTTGCAAGAAATGACCTAGATTTTAGTCTATTGAAATATGAAGATAAACACCAAAAACCTAAATCTCCTCTCATTGATTATAATTCGCCTACTGTTACTTGATTTGTCTTAGACTATATGCATTTGGTTTGTTTGGGTGTTAGAGACGAACTTTGAACTTTCTGACCAATGGTCCAAGATTGTGTAAACTATCAATACAGTGAATTTATTGTGTATCAAAGAGTATGATATTATTAGATAATCAAATACCTAGTGAATTTGCTCGTCAACCTTGATCCCTAGAGTACTTAAAACGATGGAAAGCAACGAATTGAGGGAATTTCTTTTATATAGTGGTCCTATTGGACTTCGAGGGGTTTTAAAAAAAGAAGTCTGCGCCCATTTCCTGTCTTTTAATAGCTATTAGAATTATTCTGAGTTCAAATAATGAGTATCGAAATTCTTTGTTGGAATATTCTCATCATTTGCTCGTATTTGTTTCTACAACAAAAAATATTTATGGTAATATATTTACTACATACAATATTCATAATCTAATTCATCTCCAAGATGACGTACCTAGCTATCAACTACCACTTGATTCAATTTCTGCATTTGCTTTTAAAAATCACCACCAAATCTTAATGAAACTTGTTTGTAATGCCACAAATCCTGGAAGTCAAATTATCAAGCTAACACATGAGTTGGAAAGTTGCGAAGCTATTCTAGATATCCTGAAAAAACTTTATACACTAAAATAAGTATAAAGCATAAAGATAGTTGGTTTTTACTAAAGTGTGGCAAGTATACTAATATAAAAGAAATAAATGACAACAATATTTATATATGTGAAACTTATAGAAAAGATGGAAAGTGTCTTTCTTGAACCCTGTGATTCCGAAAATTTCAATATTGCACTTATAAAAGAAAGATCACTTAATCTTACACGTATACTGATTGAAAGAGATTACATTATGTGTAAAGTTGTTGTTATGCCATACGGTGATCATGGTCTAATATTTATTCCTCTTCTTCACGATGTCAACTGGAAATAAAATATTTATAATTGAAAAAAAAATTGCTTAATTATTTTCAAATTTAAATAAAATTGACTTGCGCAAAAATTGTATTTTTAAGTCTTTTTTTTAATGGAAAAATAACTTTGTAAAATTAAGATTTTGTTAACCAATTTAATTTTTGCAATAGCAATTAAAAATTATTATCTTATAATGTGTTATGGTCGTGGTGTTTGGATGGAAGATAGTATTGAAACAGAAGGCGTTATTTCATGTAACTGGATAATTAATAATAAATTGTATTGGCCCAATTGTGTATCTGTAGTAAGACACTTCCAACTTTTAAGTAAGCCGGATATCACAAAATGGAAACAGTACAAATATTTGTCAACAAAGTGTGTCGGAGGTTGGTAGATTATTTCTTTCTTGAAAACTACTTTTAATATAATCTTTATATAAACAGAAAACCCACAAATAATTTGTAAGTTAACTAATAAGAATTTAAATTATTAACCTTCAACTTTTTTCTTTGTAAACTCTGAATTAAAAGTTGCAGAGTTTTTACAATTGTTTTTTTTGATTATCTTCTAGATGAACAAACACGTCATGATTATGAGTTCATAATAACACAGGACGAAAAAAGTGCTTCCGAAGAATCTTTGCAAGAAAGTTCTAATGAAGAAGATAATAGTATGTTATAGATAATATGTGAAAACTTAACTTATGCTTTTCAATGTTTTATTGTTATTAAAAAATATTATTTATATTATATATTATTTATATCATATATTAAATGTTAAATTATTAAAAAGCTATTTTTAAAATAATAAAGGGTACCTTAAAAATATTTAAATAGTTGTCACAAATAATTTTACAACTGGTTTTAGTACATTTTTTTAGTTGTTTTACCCGAATTTCCAAGTGTTGTGTCTAATTTACTCTAATTTCTAAACCCCAGCTATCAACATTAAAAACATCCTGTGGCATTAAAAAATACGGAATGAAAAAATCAATGTGACGGAAAAGAACCATCAAGTTTAAAAAGCACGAGGAAGATTGCAATACCATGTAAGAAATCTAACACAGTTATTTTTTTTTATTATAGATTTTTCAGTTTTTGAAACTTCTGATTGTTCTTTTATGACACTTAATTTTAACTAACTCTATTATAATTATCCTCAACATGCGATTATATCAATTATTTTTTTAGTTTTGTTGTCTTTTATTTATTATTTTTGTTATAAATATTATCTTTTATACTTCTTAAATTGTTTGTTTATATGAATCAATAATAAAATTCTCTGCATCGAACGATTAGTTTTTTTGTATACTTTATTACATTTTTTTTATTCAATCTCCTTAGCACGGAAACTAAATCACACATCCAGAGGTTAAACGTAGACATGGCTATAACTATCCCTTAACAAATGAGAGTTTTATTTGTTTAGGAATACAACATTAGTGGAAGTGTTAAACAAAGTATATGTAGCAATATTTTTTTATTTAAGGAAGTGAATTCATAATGATGATTTAGTTGAACTTGAACTCGAGTTTATGCTTTTACATAATCGTTACAATATCATCTTTATTTTATATATAATACAAAATTAATAATTAAATATAACTAATATTTGTTCTTTATAATCATAACATTTTACATCTTTTTTTTTGTTTTGTTGCATTTTTTAGCCATTTACTAGTCAGCCATTCATTTGAATTCTTTTTAAGATTTTGTGTTAAAAGATTTATCACGGTTTTTTATTTTAAAAAACCGTGATTATTATTTTAACAAAAACTTCAAACAAACTTGAAGATGTCACAATTTGCTGTTGCAGCAGTTTAACTCAAGCACAGATGCCATCAAATGACAAAGTCTTCAAATTTTGCCATATTAATTCTATGGAAGAACTTCATAAGTAGGGATTGCATCTAGAAATTTGAAATTCGAGAATTCCGGAATTCGTTTTCATAATATAGTTTCGAATTCCGAAAATTTTTCCAGCGAATTTCGAAATTAAAATTTATTTTTTCGTGCTCTCTCCAACTTTTAAATTGTGTTTTTGTTTCTGTACACATAAATATTCTAAATTCTAATTCTATAAGAAGAAATAAAGAAAATAATTGTAAATTACAGTTATCCTGCACAATACAAGTAGACATAAAGATAACATTCCTAAATTGCAGTTAACGGCTTCATATCTTTATTTCATATCCACATGCAGTTATTTGTTGAGTTTTGTTTACTGCGTTAATGCGTTATTGCGTTATTACGTTATTGCAGTTAACGGTTTCATGTCTTCATTTTTTATCCACATGTAATAATTTTTATATTTGGTATAACCTCGTGTTCGTGTCTTATATTTTACGATTTTCAACAGTGTTGAGATTTGCTTATTGGATGTATTGAATTATTTGGATCAATATTTTTTAAATAGGCAAGCAAGTAATAGCAGGAATACTAGCAGTTTTAATTTAACAACATTATTTGATAACTATTTAATTTTAATTTCGTTTTGTGTAACAAGTTTAATTATTACATCCTAAAATGTCTTCAAAAGAAAGTTATTCGGAGTACTTAAAGCCACATAAAAATCAAAATTCTGTTTGGATTTATTTTTTAAGAGGATCAAAAAATCTAACAGCAAAATGTAAAATATGTTATGAAATACTAAAAGCCGCTGGTTTAACGACAACACCGCAGCCACACGCATTTAAGAACAATACACAATATTAATGTATTAAAACAGAATGTCGTGCACGATAAAGGTCCAGAAAGCAGCGCATCAAAAATGATGATTACAAACTATTTATTCAACAAAAAAGATAAATCACTGCAATTGTATCACAAATGTATGATTTATCGCATTTTTTGTGCGTATTCTAAAACCAATTTGCGAATCGAGTTAGGTGGTTTTGGTAATACATAATCTCGAGCGTCTCTAGCCAAAACCAAGTTTCTCAAATCAATAGACATATAGAAAACTTTGAATGACATATTATCTAAGATAATATGTCATTCAAAGTTTTCTTTTTTATCTAAGATAATATGCCATTTATAATTTTCTGTATGTCTATCAATTTGAGAAATTTGTTTTTGGCTAGAGACGCTCGAGATTATGTATTACCAAAACCACCTAACTCGATTTGCAAATTGTTTTCAGAATACGCATAAAAAATACGTGCTAAATTGATGCAGGATTTTAAAAATTTAAAAGAAGATGGAACAAGATTTTGATCAACTCTAGGTGAATGGACATTTTCAAGAAATCAATGTTATCCAACTAAATGCTGAATGCCCATGGCAAGAAATAGTTTTAGAATTTAGGTCTAGTACTTGTTGAAGGACGTTTTCCTGCAGAGAAATGTATTACGGCCCTGAAAACTACATTGCAAGACAAAAATCTAAACATCGATAAAGATATTACGTCTATAACAACTGATGGGGCAGCTGTGATGCAAAAAGTTGGATAGCTTTTACCATATAATCAGAAGTTATGCTTCTGAATTCTAATTCAACTGAATTGGTGACTCACACATATGCAGAAAATGTGACTTCGATGAATCGGATGAGGAATACATTGAAGATATAAATATTGCTTTGGTTGAACAAACTTATAATGAAGTTGAGCTTGTTTAAACTGAAGAATTTGGATTTAGTTTTCTCATCAAAAAAGTTTGTTCGATTGTAAAGAAATTTTGTTTTTCGAGAACGTCAAATAATATTCTTTAAGTATACGTGAAACAAGAGTTTTAAAAATAACTGAAACTTAATATGGACACTAGAACAAGATGGAATAGCTTAGTCGAAATACTTGAAAGGTTTAACAAGCTAAAAAAACTGTGCTAGAAAAGCATTGATTGACATTGCATCTGATATCGTTATTCTAGATGCTGAAATTTTGTCGATTTAAGACATAATCTCTGAACTTCTCCCAGTGAAGCTTACTGTTAAAGCCCTTTGTCAAGAAGATGCAAATCTGCTTTCTGCTGATGCGGCATTTTCTTTTATGCTTGAGAATTTCGGATCTGATGACCTTTCATTAAAATTAAAGAAGAAATTAGGAGTCCGAATAAGTCAAAGACGAACTAATGTGCCAGGAACTCTCCAGTATTTACACAATGGCGGAAAAAGTGAGTTTCACGCATCATTCTATCATCTACTCTATCATCACTAGACCATTGAAAAAAGCAATAGCCAAAGTTATTGAAAACTTTGCACAGAGATTGATATTTAACACTAACATGGAAACTTCCTCAGGCGAGTAGTCAGAAGCTGACGATGTGATAGAAGTGATGTTGGAAGAACAAACTAAGCCCTTAACATTAATGCAAATGTTGGAGAACAAAATTCAATTGAATTTATCATCCAACATAACGTCCAACTCAACTCAACAAATAATAAGTAGGAGCTTAATTTCAAAAATTAAATCTGAAATGAAATTTTTTGAAGAGAACGGTGTTCGTGGCAAAATATTAGAGGCCGTCTACTCATATTTGATTTTGATTCTGCCATAGAGCGTGGAGTCTGAGCAAGCCTTCTCAATTGCTGGTAACTTTTAATCAAAAGTTCGAACAAGACTCGGAGACGCAGCTTTAAGTGATCTTTGCTTCCTGAAGGCATATTTTACGTAAATAAAACAATAATTTTTTATTTTTTATTATTAAATGATATACCATATTAGAATGTTTCTGTACTAATTAAATTTGGTATAATTTTATGTTCAATTTTTATTTTTAAAAGTATTTTTTTATGCAATAAAGAACAATGAATTATCTCAAATAAGTTAATTTTATAATTTTGAAGACATAAAAAAATATAAAATATTGTTGGAAATCGACCGAATTCCGAAAAAATTTAATTCCGAATTCCGATTTTTTTATTTTCGTCAAAATTTGTATTCCCTATTCATAAGTTAAATAGCGATTTAAGTAATGATGCAAGTTTTACTTCTTTTGTAAGTAATATTGATTTTTAAGTTTACAAATGTAATATTGTTTAGAATTGGTGTATAAGAATTGAGCAGTTTATTTTGAAAGTTATTGATAACAATGATTACAATGTAACGGTATCTCCTCTTTTGTGAAATTTTCACAAATATAATTCAAATTTTAAATTTTAACTTATCATGCATGGTTTATCAGTTTTAAAATGATGCATAATACCCTTTTCAATTTGTATAAATGATCTAAACAAAATGGTAGAAATTATTATTCAACTTAACGCAACAAATCCAAGAAGATTTTTGTAGAATTAATTATTGATTAGTCATCATAGACTAATTATCATCAAGTGTAGTGTGTAACTTATGTGTTATTTTTTAAGAAAAAGTAAAACATAAGTTACACACTACACTTAATTTTATAATGCATTATAAAAGTAATAAAACTATAATAGTGTCATTACTTTTATAAAGCAGTTATAACTTTTAAATTTTATTCTTTGTTCAAAACAACAAGTAATTCCAAACTTTAATGAAGTAATTCCAAACTTTAATTGAAGTAAAAAAGTATCTAGAAAAAATAAAGTGGATATTCAATTATATTATTAAAAACTTCAGAAACTTTTACGAATACATTTAAACAACTTTACAAAAACGCATTCTATAAAAAGTTTGGCATTATGAAAAGCGTTACTAATTGTCCGTAAAAACACACAATAATTTTAAAAACCAACCAATAAATTTTTTTTATTGGTTATAAATTGATCATTTATGGTGCCGCAAGTGAACAGAAGTTAGAAAATATTAATGGACTATGAAAAAAGATGTATAACGAGTACGCTGCCAAATATTTCAACACTGTAAACACTCCAGTGCTAAAGAAAAGTTTTTCAAATCAGCCTCTTTCTTCTGCTTCTTATATTCAAAAAGGATTGAGAAATTCAAAAAACATGTAGCCTTATAATATTCATTGGAACTAAAAAATGAATTACGTTTTTAATTAGATGAGCCATTGATTGTTGATTATGAAGGATTCGACATGCTGGAATTGTGGAGACATGTTGGAGTCAGATTCTAGTTATACGATGTTTAGCAAAAGAAATTTTGTCGATTCCGTTGTCTACTGTTGCTATTAAGTCAGTCTTTAGCTCAGATGGTAGAGTCAGGGTCAGGGTTAGGGTTAGTTGGTAGTGCTCTTGATAAATATCATAGTTCTATGATTCCAAGCACATTGGAATGATTGTAATGGCATGATACGATTGGAAGCCATTAAGTGCTCACAAGATTGGTTAAAATCTGAATTTTGAGGTATTTTAGTTTATAGCCTTTAATTTTAATTTACTTAATTTACTTACTAATTTTAATTTTTCAATTGAAAGAAAAAAACGGTACTGCGATCTCTATTAATGAAAATGAAAACAAAGCTGCTCTAATTTCTTAGGAAAAAAGTAAAATACTAGTGACCTTTGTCAATATGAAGACTTATGCAAGATTTTGTTTGGAATTTACATCTAACATTGTTATTAATAAAATTTTGCTATCAACCGTTATTGTAAAATCATTTATTTCTGAAAAAAGTTTATTTCTGAAAAATGTCGTTATTTTCTAAATAATAACATATAACTTTTTTGAAAAATTATTTTTTTAAATTAAAGTTTTATGTTATTATTTTCTGAAGTTTTCACTTACCGTCATCTTAAAATGTAATTTAATCTAAAAAAATCCAACCACGTTATTAGTATTTTTTTAACAAAATCGAGTAAAGCTTTTGATTTTGAATATAAAAAATTAGCGTTAAGTCTTTGAACGTGGATCCTGGTTTTTAGCTATTATAAATGACACGTTATAGGAGGGGTTTTGGTACATACACTGGCAATAAAAAAGTAAATACATTGGTAATAAATAATGCCTTTTGATTGTTGGCCTGTGAGTCTCAATTATTGACCAAAATCTTTCACCTTTGGGTGTGAATGCTACATTATAAGACCTACAACGGAAGAGCTCGCATAATCTATGGTCTTACCATTCTAAGACCTTCAGTTTGAGACCCACGCCTGATTTAAACGTGAATCAAATGCTCAAAGAAAAACAAAAATGGATATTAAAAAAAGTAGAGAGGTCAGATAAATATGTACAACTACAATCTAAGAAGTATATTAACGTGGTGGATTCAACGTGGTGCAAAGTTGCAAATAAGAGTTCTGAAAGATTTTTTCGGATTTTTGAGTACGAGCAACACTGGAAAAACATCTCGCATGAGGTATCTGTCATAAAGCATACTAAGCAGAGCCTTCTCAAACTAATATAGATAGTATTAAAATTAAAAAAAGTTAGCCACGAAAGCCTTCAGACACTCTAATGCATAAAAATTTCCTAAATATTTCCATAGCATCAGTAGACATACTCTACTGTTTTGCTCTTTTATAAAACTTCCAACGTATTCTGTTTCAGGTATGTGGTTGCACGGGTATAAATCTAAGCTCTAAAGGCATTCAAAGATCCTTACGCATAAATATCATCCCTCCTTACATTATACGATGGAAATTCTAATAGCTAAATACTTTAGTTTTTCAATATTTTTGTTATTTACAACGCTCCACTCAATATAGTTATTGAACAAAACTACTTTAATTACCATACAGTTATTGGTGGCCATGATGATACTTGCATTTATTAGACCAATACCAACTCTTTAATCCTGTTCAGTGACAAGACTATTAGGACTTCTTAGAGCGCTTTTAAACAAAAAATGCGCAATTTTTTTTTTGAAATAATTGTGAGGTTGGGTTGTGATCATTGGGACCTAGACCCGACCCAGACCCATTTATTAAATTGAGTCTGGGTCCGGGTCGGGTCTGTTGAAATTCAACCCAAACTCAGACCCTTTTACATAAGTTGGGTCTGGATCCATTGATACCCGACCCAGACTTGATCCATTACCAGTCCTAACTCTATTTGCATGAAGCCATGTAAATTTTTATTTAGTTGCTAAGGACAATTGAACTACATAGATACAATTAATTAAAACCTATATGGTCAAGATTATTTTCAAATTTTTTATTAATTGTGCAATAGTTTCAAAAAAAATTGAATAACTTGTTTCTAAACAGTTCCTGGGTTCTTAGAAACCAGTTATTTGATTTAACAGTTACTGTTAGTAACAGTAAAAATTATTAATTTGTTGTTTTGCGTTATTATTTAAATACATAAAACAGCATTATAGAATTATTACCAGTCTAGTTAATAACTTTGATGTTTTAAGAAAGTCTCTTTAGATTTATAGTTATGCAAAATGCATTGTTGTGATACATCATTGGTATTCGTAGCAACCAAATAAAAAATCTTATAGTGCTATTAGATTCGTAGTGTTGTAACCGTCGTTAAGACAGTTTTACCAAAGAAAAAGTAAGCTCTGATACTAAATCCTCAATTTAATTTTGGGTTTGTATATCTTAAATGGTAATCTAACCAACAGTTATACAAGCAAATACTCAATTCTGAACTGTAACAAGGTAACGCTTGGAAGAGTATCCCGTTCAGAAAGTTTGATTTGAGTGTCTCAACGTCCATTAGAACTATAATACTTTTTCAGCTTTTTAATTGAGACAAATTTTTTCATAAAACTTCCAACTATCTTATTGCTAGCGAATTTTGCTAATCTTATTTTGGATTTTGTTTTAAATTCTCTAAACAAAAGATTGCTCTAATTCATCACAAATCTTTTCAAATAAATTAAACAGAGGCATACATTTTCCACTAGATATATAGAAAAATACTTAATGTACAATTTTAGAAAACAATGATATTTTAAATATGCTACCAGAATTAAATACGGAAATTAAAGCGAACGATGAATAACATAAAAATGATGAATGTATATGATAAATACATACGCACCGGTTCTCAAGGCCGGTTCCTGGACAGTAACATACTCTACAAACCTTTTACTAAATCCTCGGAAATTGTAACGAAATATAGCACTCTCGCAATATTTAATTACTCGGAGTTGTCACACAACAAGAATTGCTAAATTTACAATTCTAAATTTGTCAATTTGCCAAGAGAGAAGCTGTTGGATTCTGTAATCCAGAACATGCAGAAGAGGCTAATGGATTTCAACCATTTTTCAAGTAGAGAAAATGATAAAGGTTCACATCTAGTGCATGAACTTGGTAGAACCCATAACAAAAAAAAGTTGAAAATCTGCAATGAAACTCAAGCTGCTATTTGAAATGACTTGAAATAAATATGTGTATTTGTTTCAAGGGCTGTATTTGTTTTATTTTTATTTTTTTCTATGCATATACATACATTTGCAAATCTGTAGTACTTGGATGCATCATGCACCAAAAAACGATTGTAGTTCTCATATTTAAGAACCGGTTCCTGAAACATTTAAATCCCACCACTGCATACAAGTAAATACATTTCAATACATCTTAATGTATAATTATACTAAAAAATCCAAAAAATAAATCTAAAAAAGAAATATTCTCTGTGATCAAAAGACTTGCATATACACTAGGGTTATGACTTTTTTCAACCCCATGCTCCTGTACTGTAGTTTAATGAACTTTTATATAAAAAGCACAAAATGAACTATTATTTGCTTATCTTTTGAAAAAAGTTCACCCCGCCATTGAAAAATCGATTTTGACATAAGTACTACTATGTATTACATAGTAGTACTTATGTCAAAATCGAACCAAAATTAAACCAAAATTTTGACATAAGTTTTACTCAAGTCGAAGCTCCGCTTGACTAATTTCATATTATGTATTGATGCGAATAATTAGGAAACAAGCATCGTTCTGGAAACAGGTTCAAGGCGGAATTTTAGATAATAATTTTTTCGAGGCGGAACTTTGAAATGTAGAGAAAAAGAGGGGAAACGAGAGGAACTTTGAAATGTAGAGAAAAAAAATTATGCTTTTGGGTTTGCAGTAAATAGTATTTTTTTTGGCATAAAAGAATCAATGAGCCATCATGATCCATTTATCAAATATCTTCTAAACATTTTAAAGAAAGCCTAGGTATCACTTTAAGATATCACTTTAAGCTATCACTTAAAAAACAATAAGATTGTTACTTTTCACCAAAAAGTTAAAAGACTTTTATAAAATTTAATAACTAACACTTTTAGGGCGTTATTCTAAGTGAAAAAGAAACAGCAAAGTTTTCTGCAATACTTTTTGAGCACTATATTCAGTAAACAAAAAAGAGTAAAGTAATTTTCAATACTTTTTTAGTCCTTATCTAAATGAAAGAAAACCAGCAATGTACTCTTTAACACTTTTTGATCGAACTCTTCCTTCAGCTATTTTTTCACAAAAGCAAAAATATAAACATATTTCAAGTTTTAGCAGTGACAAGCGGTTGAATAAAAAACCAAAAGGTTATCTTTTATTATACCTTTTTACAAGAATTGTAAGGACATATCATACTTCTTATCTCAAACAAGCGCTATAAACACTCACCCTACGGCTGCTCTCAAACTGCTGCGTAATGGTTGCTCTAATATCTGTCACAAGGCTTTTTTCTTTCCGCTCATGTTAATGAACATTGACATAATCACGGTTATTTTTTAGATACTTGCATTACTTATTTTTTAGTTCAAAGAATCAACCTGAACTGTTTAAACTAAAAAAATAGTCTTCATGATGTGTTTAAGGTTTTCAGCGGGAACTTTTTAATTCAAAGCACTTTATTTTACTATGAATAAAGTTTAATAAAAAACAACATAGAATAAAATATGTTTTTAAAAATTTGGTTTACATAATACTTAAAATATTAACTTTGGTTTTAACAAATTCTTTTTTCTTACAATAAGTAAGTAAATACACAATAATGTTAATCCAATATAAACTCCAGCAAATACTTCAACATATTCAAAAGTGAACGCCGCACTTGACAATGCTACCAATGCTCCAGCAGAGTACATACAATTGCGAATACTGTCAACGAAAGTTTGCACCTTTGAGTTAACAAGCTTTGATAATGTGTTCGTTAGGTATACATCAGGAATAATTCCTGCTCCAGCAAAACAAATCATATACAAAACGCCGAAAAATATATTAAGCACTCTAATATTAATATACTTCAATAAAATAAAACTTGCGTCCACTAAACAAATACCAACTAAACCATATATGACAGCTAAAAACAGTTTTACTTCTGATACGGGTCTCCACATGTATATAAATAAAATAACAACACTAGTGGCTCCAGTGCCAAATACGCAAACATTTAGTTCTAGAATAGTGAGATGTAATGTATCTATAATTAGTAATGGCAACCACATATCAAAAGTGACAATAAAAAATATAATAGCAAACGTGCAAACAAGTATTAAAACAGCATCGAATGATGTCAGCAATAATTTGAGGACTTTAAATACGCTGATGTGTGATTGCGATGATGCAAGATATATTTTCTGAGATTGTTTTGTATAGCCAACTAATGGCACATTTTCATTAGAAGTATCAGATAATGTTGGTGGCTTGGTTTCAGATCTATCGTAAACCTCTGCTTTAATTTTTTTTTCTTCGTGTGCCTTTAAGTCAAATTCTTTCGATAAATTGTGAACCATGGTCACACTTAAAAGTAACATGACAACACTTAAAATAGCCATAAAAACTCCAATAAAATTTACGGTTTTTAAATGCCAAACTCCCAGAGAAAAATCGATGTACGTAAATAAAAAGTTAATTCCAGGACCGAAAATAAATCCAGCGTTATAAGTAATTGATAGTAGGGCTAAATTATAATTTGTTTCGTCAACTGGATAACTACGAACTATTTCTCCGCACATAACAGATCTCAAACCAGCACACCCAGACAAAAATCTTCCCGCAACTAAAAACCACGGAGAGAAATGCATGCTGTATAATACGTTTCCAACAACCAAAAATAAGTTACAAATTACAAAAGTTAAACAAACAAGGCGAGTTTTATCAACTATTCTACCAATAATGGGAGTAATAATTGCTGACGAAAACAAATACGATATAGACACCAAAGTATAATAAAATTTAGGATAACTAGTGTTTATCATCTCTTTAATGTATAACCATAGAGTTAAAAATGTAAGACTGTATTCCATTCCTAAAATTATACTTTGAATTGAAAATGCAATAATAGTGAGTTTTCTTTTAAAAATCCATTTTTTCTTCTGAAAAGAAACTTGTAAAGCTTGCTCTGAATCTTCCTGCATTATCTAAATGATTTTAGTACTGATAAAAAACAAAATAATAATAATATTAATTGTAATAATAAAAACAACAGTAAAAATAATGATATTGATAATTGTTGTTATTGTTACTATTTTTGATATAATTATTTTTGTTGTCGTCGTCCTTGTTGTTATTGGCATTGTTGTTATTGTAGTTGTTGTTGTTGTTGTTGTTGTTGTTGTTGTTGTTGTTGTTGTTGTTGTTGTTGTTGTCAGAGTAATTCAATTCAGAATCCCGGGCCTTTTTTGTGGAAACACTTTAAAGACTTTATTTCAGAACTTAATTTCAGAAAAAAACTTAATTTCAGAAAAAAAAAAAAATTAAACAGTTAAACTTGAAAAAGAAAAAATCAAACAGTAAAACTCAATTTAAAAAAGTGCTTATTACACACACATTGGATTACAAATGTTTCTTTAAAAATAGATCAAATCAATAAAATCAGTTCAAAAGTAAAAAAAAAAATTAAATAGTAATTTTAAAAGAAAATCATCATCATTAAGTCAGGGTAGAGAAGAAATCAGAAAATAAAAGAGAAAAGCTTTCAAATGTTGTTAAATGTTTTTTTAAATTTAAATCTTAGCAAAAAGATTAAAAAAAAGAATCTTAATATAATGATCAAAAAAAATGTCAGTTGCCAGAAAATGGTCATATGCCAGCCAGGTAGTCATATACCAGTCAGTTAGTCATATTACAGAAGTTTCAATTAGTTATAATACTTCACCAGCAGCAAGCTTTAGTTTAATCGTTTCTTTTAGATCTCGTTTTTAATTTAAGCTCTTGTCTCAAGCTCAGATAAGAAAAGGTTTCATTTTGGAAGCACAACTGCAAGGTTACAAAAAAGGTTCAGACAATAAAAAACCTTTATCTATCAAAGAGTTAGTAGACTGAGTGAATGAGGCGTTATCAAAAATAATAATAACTAATATACATATAACATATTTTACATTTAATGTTGTGTTGCTGTCTTATTGCAGAAAAGCCAATTTCTTCTGCAGCTGACATCATTTACTTTAATGAATTTAATTTTAATTCAATAAAAAAAAATGAAGATATAAGAAATAATAAGATGCAACTAATAGTAAAATATAACAGAAACTTATCTTTATTTGAAAACAAAATAAAAATATACATTAAAGTGAGGTAATGAGTATAATAAGAAAAAAGTGAATCCGGATTCAGCCTCCATACTCATAAGATCTTTTTATATTACTTTAGAAAGCAAGAAAACATCGCTAAAAAAAAAAAGCCATAAAATTTCTTACAAAATGTTTTTCAGATATTTTTTGGTCTACTTATTAAAGCATCTTAATAGCCAGAAGTAAAAAAAAAGGATACAAAAATCATTGAGGATCTAGGATTCTTTTTAAAAAGTTTAAAAATGTAGATGCGATCCCAAAATAATAAAAATCGGATACGGAATCTAGATTTGGAAAAAAAGGTAACGCATTTTAGTTTTGTACGTAAACTAAGTCGTTGACTATTCAACAAAAATGGTTACGGTTGAATTAAAATCATATTTTATTAAAGTAAATATTTTAATTTAGTTAATTTTTTAAAAGTTAATCATGCTTAAAATATTTTTTAAGTTTGTGGTTTAAGCTCATACTACTGAAAACGCTTGTTTACACTTTGACTAGAGCCAGCACTCATGAATGCAGAGCTTTATATCCTGCACCCCAACTTAAGCTCTTAATTTTGAAACTGGTTCAAGTCAAAGAGTAAAAACGCTGTCGGTAATAGCGTTGTCAGGAGGATTTTTGTCAATAAAAGAAAAATGCCGCTGGAACAAAAATCTATTCAGTTTATAATGCATATTTTGTAATACTCAAAATAATTGACATAAAACTATTTGACATGAAATTTAAAAATCAAACAAGACTAATAACAGCAACAGATAAACTCTACCGAGTTGTCTGAGTGGAACTTAAAGACAATTTTTTTTTTTTTTTTTTTTTTTAGGTGCCCCAAGAAGTCCTAATGGTCTTATCACAGAGCACCGCGAAAGTGCATTTAACCAGGAAGTTCACGCCTCCTTCCTTACCGTGACGCGAAAATTTGTCCAGAGCTCGTTCCGAACCTGGATCTCCTGCTTTGAAAGCAAGCGCTCTAACCACTGCGCCACGGCTGCACAAATACCATTTGCTATTTCAAGAATTTCAGAGAAACAATTAACCATTATGATGATTTTTGTATTCAGGAGTTATTTCAAAGTATGAAAAGTAACGTAAAGGTTAACTATTTACTACCCATACGTCCTCACGTTGTTCCAGTTTTACATAATAATTAACTTCCTGTTTCTACCCTTTCTTAATGATGCACATGTGTATGTCATTTTAATACCCCTTGAAAAAAAACTGGAAGATGATATTGAGTTTGAGGATCAAAATTCATTAATATTTTTAGTTAATAAGAAATTGATGACTCATTAAGTATTTAACTTGGTGAAGGGCTTTTGTCACAACGTCTAAAGAAGTGAAATCTTATAGATCCTGCAGAGTATCAAATTGCAGAATATCAAAATGCAGAATATCAAACTGCAGAATATCAAAGCACTTGTAATCCAACTTGTAGTTTAGTGAAGCATTCATTGAAATAGAATTCAAAATATTATCAGGAAATTTAACTTGTGGTCTGGCAAATCTGGTTCTTTAATTTTTTAATTGTTTTTTGATTTACTTTTGGCAAAAGTTTATCTTAAAGTTAAAGAGTTTAAAAGTATATCAATTTTACTAAAACAATTAAACTTTTTCTATGCAGTTTTAGTGCACTCCATTTTTGCAATGATATTGGCTGCCTTTTCGATATATGTGTTAAAAAAAATGTTTCATAAGCTTTTTGGTTCCCAGTTTCCAATCATCCTAGTCAGTTGTAGAGCACCTTATTTGACATAAAAATGAACATAAAATTGTTTTAAGTTTGCTGTATGTCTAGATGTTCGTAATTTTGAGATTTCAAAATTACTGTTTTAAAATCTCAGAAAAACACGAAAAAATAGTGGTGCCATCTCAAACACCAAAATAAACGGTAGCGCTGCGTTTGTTATTAATAAGCAACAAGATTAATTTGAATATTATTATTAAACAAAAAAGAAATTTCAAACCTGAAAAATAAAAAAATAAATAATAAAAAATATTAAATAATAAAGACAAAGAACGCAAACGTCACCAATTTTTGTCATAGTAACTACAGCTAATAGATCATTTTCGAAACTGAAGTTTATAAAAACAATAGTTCAAACAAATTGATAAATGTTTTTATAAAATCTTGGGCACAGGTATACTCAATTTTCAGAAATAATAATATTATCAGATATTTATAATTATTTTCAATAATTTACAACAAACATTTTGTTAGAATCAAATATTTTTTACTCAAAATTTACTTAAATTTAAAAAAAAACATTTAAATGAAATTTACCTAAAACTCTTTATAATTAAAATGAGTAAACCTTAAAATTTTGAACATTTTACTTTTAACACTTTATTTTAGCATAAATTTTAAATTATTTAATGTTAATAATTTGTTAAAATCAAATAAACACTCATTCTGCATAAAGCAAAAAGTATTTTTTTTTTTTTAATTGTTTTTTGTTTTAGGTGCCCAAAGAAGTTCCAACGGTCTTGTCACAGAGCACCGCGGAAGAACATTTAACTGTTTTCCTATTAAACAAAAACTCAAACAAATACTTGTAAATGATGTTATTGAATTAAATTAAATTTTTTTTTTTCTTTATTCCAATTATATAAATTTTTTCTTATTTTTAACAACTATCTTATTAACTTGTCTCTAAATTTTCTTAAAACTATCCTTGTAACTTAGGGGAGGATGGCCAAGAGTGAGCAACTTTTTTTTAAATCGATTATATCAAGAAAACCAAAAGTTGAAAAAGTATAGGATAAGGAGCCTAAAGTAGCCTAATGTATTAGGTTTGATATAGTAATACATGAAATATCAAAATATCTTCAGATTTTTAATAACTTGAACAATAACGCAGGTGTTGCTACTGGTTCACTCCTACCCATGAATGGGTAGGAGTGAACCAAGCAAATGGTAGGAGTGAGCCATTATCTTTGATTACTAGAAAACTAAAATTAGATATTTTCTTTAACTAATTTATTGAAAATTAAGTAAGTAATAAATACATTATAATTAAACATAACATAATTAATTAATAATGTAACATAAATAACAATAAATTCTGCCATGACAAATGATTATTTCCAAATATTAAGATATAATAAAAGTATATATATGTAATGAAAGTAGTATATTGGCATATAGTATATTGGCAATAAAAATAATATTTAGCAAATACTGATATAGTCAAACACAACCTCAAATTTGTAATGGAAATGCTCCCTTTTACTTGTTCCAGAAAAAGTTGGCCGAGGTAGCAATAATTTAACATCCATTCTAGGGATGGTCACAATATCTAGTGAATTAGGCATCTTAAAAATATCACTTTTTTTCCAAAAAAAACTAATTCTAACTTCTTCTTTTACAGAGTTTACACATAATACCTTACCAACATAGAACATTTTTTTTTTGCTGTTCCAAATTTAACCAATACAAAATCATCTTCTTTAGGATATATATCACAAGCACCCAAATCATCTTCTAGGATTATTAAACCTTTCTCATTTGTGATTGTCAAATGTTCCAATACAGAATCTTCTTTTTTAAGTAATTTTTTGTTAATATTCTGTAAATTTGCTTTTAATTCTTTTGTAAGTTTGACTAACTTTTTAATGCAGAGCCTTTTCTCGATCGGTCTCTCTCAGGAGTGTCTGAGGTAATCATAGAGTAACCCTTCTTCCTTTCCTTTCTTTTACTGTTTTTTTCTCCAGATTTAGGAAAAACTCTGAACTGTTTATAGCTGATAAAAGAATCTGATGATGTAGACAAATCAACCATTTTATCATTGGTAACTAGTTTGTTTGTATCTATAGTTAGCGGAGATGGCATTATTATTATATCTATAATAGTAGGGGTAGTGGGGTCTGCATTTGATGACACATGAGGGTTAAAAAAAATTATCAGAAGTAATGCTTACATGATTTTTTATGCAAGTATTGTTGACATCAAAAGTTCTGTTTGTCACAAAGCTGCACATAAAATTGATATCTGTAAACGTGTTCCTGTCATAAGGAAGTATACCTGTATTTTTAAAAGCAGCTACAATGTTAGAAGGTGTTACGGCTTTCAGAAAAGCAAGCCCTACAGATGCAGCCACTTGGTAAATTGTAAATGGCTTTCCAGGATTGTCGAGCATCCATAAATTAATTGCTGCATTACATGCAGTTTTAAATGGCTCCATAACTCCCACATCAAGTGGTTGTAACTTGTGCGTGGAATGAGGCGGTAATATCAAAATGGTCACTCCATGCTCCTTTGCTAAATTTAACACTGCTATATATTAGTGCGCTTCGAAATTGTCGTATATTAATAATGATGGATTTTCTTTCGTACTAGACGAAAACTTGATAAAGTGATTCATAACATCTAAAAAAAATTCACCGTTTATCCAGCCTGTTTTACATGCGAGTCCAAGAGATCCAGAAGGAGCTCCTGACAAAATATGCTCCTTGAAATGCACTCTTGGAAAAATAATTACTGGTGGAATATATTGTCCAGAAGCACTGATTATTATACAAGTTGTGACAAGGGTTCCTCTTTCAGCACTGGTGACTTTGCAGACACTCTTCACACCTTTCTTTGCAAGAACCTAAATATTTAGATGTTTTATGTAAGAAATAAATATGTCATGAAAAATATACTTATTATTGAAGATTAACATACCTTTTGTGGGTTCTGCGCGGTAATAGTTCCATCAAGGTTAAAAATTCGAGTTTTATTTGCAAATGCTGGTGATCTAGCAAAAAGTTTTTTTAATTTATCAAAAAATATATTTACATTATATGCATTAAATGATGTTGCCCTAGAGAGAGAACATCTTTCTGGTGTTCTAAGAGACAAATCTGGATGTCGCTTTCTAAAATTATTCATCCAATCAATACCTGCCATTGAGTCTTTGTGCCACCTCTGTGGAATACTAATTTTATTAATGGTTGCCATCTCAAAAGCTATACACCGACATTCTTTAATTGGAAGGCCATAGAACATTCTTGAACAAGTCAAAATATATTCCTTTAATTCTAATTCCTGCTTGTCTGTAAATATTCTTTTAACATAATAATTCGGGGTAAGTCTTGTATTTTCATCAAGCAAAAAATTTTTCCAATAACGACGAAGCGTTGGATAGGGTATTTTGGAAGTTATTGCAGTTTCTCTAATACTTTTTCCGTTTTCAATTAAATGTGATGCATCTTTCATATCTTTACTGGAAGTTTTTGCTTTCGAAGTGGTTCTTTTATAGACTCGAATCATTATAACATATGGTAAAAATAAATATAATGTTGCACATGAGTTTTCTAATGATATACTAAGATATAAAATGTAAATATGTTTTTACGCTGAAGTCAAAACTTTTTTAACGTGAAGTATTAGTGAGCTGCGGTTCAATCCCACCCGTGAAGGAATGGCTCATTCCTCCCCAAGCTGTGCAACTGGATTAAAACATTAAATGTGCAATAAGTACGTGGTTTATGCATGTAAAATACTTTGTTCTAAAAACTGCATTGTTTATTAGTAAATTTTCAACTACTATCTAATGTCTCGAAACAGCCGGTATGCTCATTAAAGAAGTTTCTAAAAATACAAAAAATTTACTTTTGCACAGAAAAAAGTGGATGACAACGTTAACGGAGACACCCGCACCAAGAAGTGGTAAAAAAATTGGATCGTGTTAACAACAATTTGTATGTAAGTGCTTGGTGAAAATTTTGAAACTTTTTAATTTCCCGTTTTAGCTGTAGGATCAACAATTCACTCCTACCCTTGGCTCACTCCTACCCACCCTCCCCTTCCTCAAGTTTTTAGAGTTGATAATTTTTTTATTTATTTTTACTATTTACTTTCGATTATAGATTAGTAACCAATCTTAACATTTAGTAATAATCTTAACATACCTATGAATACTTATATATAATTATTAAATGGTACAAAGTAATTGCATGTTTATCTCTTAATGGTTGTGCACGCTTGTTGATGAGAGCACGTCGGGGAGTAGTGATGAGGCAAACACTGTCTACTTTTAAGCCCAGCCATCTAGATTTTATATATTTAACACGGTATTGTATTCTTCTGGACATATTTTGCGTCATCAGTAAGAACGGAATTCCGTTCTTACTGATGACGCAAAATATGTCCAGAGCTCGTATCGAACTCTTGCTTTTAAAGCAATTAAAGTTATTAATTTACCTAATTTTAAATGATAAACTAATTTTAAAAAAGTCGTGCGTTTAAAATTTTATGAATTCTTTATAAGTAAATATTATCGTGACTTTCCTACAAAAGTTTTATCAAAAGTTAATAAAACAATTGGTTTGATGTACCAAGTTACTTCTTTAAAACTAGTTTTATCAACTACATATAAATATATACACACACACATATATATATATATATATATATATATATATATATATATATATATATATATATATATATATATATATATATATATATAATTAGTAGAAAATCGCTTAACAAAAATTATATATATATATATATATATATATATATATATATATATATATATATATATATATATATATATATATATATATATATATATATATATATATATATATATATATATATATATATATATATATATATATATATATATATATATATACATATAAATATGTAGGTTCAAAACTGTTAATGAGAGACATTTAAGCTGCTGCTATCGCCCACCATTAGGCGCAATTAAAAGTTTAAATAATTTTTTAATTAATGATATCATAAAAAAGGTTTCTATGAAAAAAAAAATTTTTTTCATAGAAACTTCTTTTTTGACTATTACATAAATAACAACATTAAAAATTTTTATAGTGATTTGTTTGAAAATGGAGCAATTCTTTTAATAAATAAACCTACAAGGGTAACAACAAAACCAGCTTCACTAATAGACAATATTTTTACAACCGATACTTCAAATAAACTGCTCAAAATGGAATTATTAAAAGTGATTCATCTGATCAATTTCCCATTTTTTTCTTTATTAATAGAACTACTGAATTGTTACCTCTACAAAATCAAGTAATAGTAAAACAACTAATAACTCTAAAAAACTAAGGCAAAAAAATTCGAAAAACAAAGAAAAAGTCTTTTAAGAAATTACTACACCAATTTATTTGAAAAATACAAAAATGATTCTAAAAAAACATGGAAATGTTTAAATGAAATCATCAGTAATCATGAAATAAAAATATGCTCTCGGCCCAAAGTTATTGAAATAAATGGCAAACTCTTAAATAATCCTATTCCAATAGCAAGCAAAATAAATAAGTATTTCGTATCAGTTGAACCAACTTAGCTAAAAATATCCCTATTGTCATTAATTTAGCAAGTGACATTCCCTCTTTTTTAAACTCTTCTCTAAATATTTTTGAAACAATATTTGAAGAATTTGAATTGGCCTACTAAATGATTAAACTTAATAAAGCGATTGGATCAGACGATATCAATGGAAATATTGTTATTGGTTCTTATGACATCATTAAAAATATTCTTTTTAAGATTTTTAGTTACATAATTAAACAAGCAGTATTTCCAGATGCTCTCAAAATAGCTGGAGTAACTCCAATCTTTAAAGGAGATGAACTAAATAAACTCAATAATTATTTCAGTTTTCGCTCTTTTTTCAAAAATTTTGGAAAGAATTTTGTATAATAGAATATATAACTAAATCTAACTATAAGAAAATATTAAACAACAATAGGTTAGGATTCAAAAAAAATAATTCTGCTGAACATGCAATACTTCAAATTACTAGAAGTATTGCAAATTCATTTGAAAAATCACAAAATGTTCTAGGCATCTTCATAGACTTATCAAAAGCTTTTGACACTATTGATCACAAATACTTTTTGAAAAACTATGGAATCACAGGGAATGTATTATTATTATTAAAAAACTATTTAAAAAATTGGAAACAGTTTGTTAAAACAGATTCAACCTCATCAAATTTATTAAATATATCATGCGGAGTTCCACAAGGATCCATACTAGGACCTTTGCTTTTTTTGATTTATGTTAATGATCTTTATAAAGCAACAAATTTTGCAACAACTTTGACACAAATCTTTTTTTAACTGACAATAACTTAACAACATTATTCTACAAAATGAATAGTTAAATCATTAAAATATCTAACTGGTTTAAGTCAAACAAACCATCAATAAATATCGAAAAAACTAAATGAATCCTCTTTTACCTAGCTTCAAAAAAAAACTTTCGAATATAGCTTCCTCGTATATTGATAATACTGAGATAAAGACAGCTAAAGTTACTAATTTCTTGGGTGTTTACATTGATAAAAATCTCACATGAAAAAATCATGTTAACAACTTAAACAATAAAATTGCTAGAAGTATAGGAATGCTATAAAAATCTAGACCTTTTTTAAATAAATATACTTTATTCCAATTATATTACACATTTATTCATTGCCATATTAATTATTGTAATCCTGCATGGGGTGGTGTAAATAAAAGTACACTAGAACTTCTTTCTATTGCACGTCTTATAAACTTTAAAGACCGTTTTACTCATGCCAGGCCTCTTTTACTAAAAATGAATATTCTTAATGTATATCAACATAAGGTATATAATATTCTTTGCTTTATGTACAAATGTAAAACTAACAAACAAAAAAACAAACAAACACTATCTTCAAAATGAAAACTTTATCCAACAACCTTTTTCGCATACAAATTTTGGTAGTTCTCTTATCGAGGAGCTTTTTTATTGAACAAAAAAGTTTTAAAATATTTTGATTTTACTCAACAGTGGAATTACAACACATTCAAAAGAAAACTTAAACATTTTATCTATCGATAACATACTCTTATAATTTTAATTTTCATAAAGTAAAGTTTTTAAAATTCAATTCTTAGTATTTACATATATGAATGTTATATATCTTCAACGTTTATTTATTTTTACTTTCGACGAAAATATATATATTTAACTCAATAAATGTAACGATGTAGTTGAAAAACAAAGCGGTTCTTGAGGTCTTCTATGAGATCCCGCGTTCTTCCTCTTACAAACTTAATTAATCTTGTAATCATTTTATTATACTATTAAAATTATTACAATTGTGAAAACGACTAATATTGTAAAATATTTAAGAAAAAACAAAACAATTGATGGAAAAAAGAAAAAAGAAAAAGAGGACATGCAAGTGATAAATACAAAATCAATATTTAATAACTCTATTTTTAGAACACTTTATTTCTATGTATAAATTCAATAAAAAGTCTAAAAAATATTAATGACAAATTTGTATAAATTGCGAATGAAAGACACCCTCAAGGACCAACAAGTTGTTTGTTACAAGCTTGTTGGTCCTTTGTTGGTCCAAAACAAGTTTTGCTACATCAACTGTCTCATAGCCTGTTGCTATAAGGAAATGCCGCTACATCGACTGAGGATTCAGCATGGGGTAACAACCTTTCTGTAATTATTTCAATTATTGTTCCTAATGTTAAAAAAGCCTCTACTGGCGAGAGCGCAACAAGCGAAAAAATAGAATTTTTTTAGACCGCTTAAATGTAGCTTTATCAGTTTTTATTTTTGTTTTTTTTCTTGCTATTTTTTCTTTCATAACAGCGTTTCTTAACTCTTTTGGCATTTTGCTGAACTTATGAACATGAATAAGTAAATTATGTGTATTCTTTGAATAACCTTTTCCACAATATTTGCAACTGCATGAATTAGCTGTTTCACCTAAGGTTTTTAGAAAAAAGCTTTTTAGAAAAAAGCTTCTTGACTTTGTTTGCTTTACGAAGCATCTTTATTTAGATAAATGAACATAATTTTAATTTATGTATGAAATACCAATGATTATAAAAAACCAAGAGTCCACAAAACAAACAAAAATTGAAAAACTCTTCGAAAGAAACATAGCAACATCCCATAATGACAAAAAGCTTTTATCGAATAAAACGTTTTACTTCTTTCGGTCGGCGGCATGTTTTTCAAAAACATGTCGCGAAGAACATGTTTTTTTTGCAAAATGTTATATATCCGCGCACTTCCAATCACCACAGAGGTCTAGAATTGGTTATGTATTTCTTATTACAAGTAATAGATGACCATGGGAATAATTATATATTTCTCATCTATATATATTCAATGTGAACTTCTTTAGCAAAGGCATTGTTAAAAAGTTTATTTCAATCATACTTATTTTCAAAACTTACTTTTTCTAGGTTTTGTGTAGTTTAACCGTTTTTTCTTATTTAATTTTTATGCTGATTTTAAGTTACTTAAATTCCTTCTTTAATTTTGAATTTTGATTTTAAACTCCTTAAATGCCTTCTACTCACGGCCTTCTATAATAACAGGCCTTGACATCGCGCCATAAAGATGTTTAACTGAAGGCCGATTTCTAATACTGTGTTTACATTTTCATCTTTTAACATGAGACGAAAGTTTGTATTTGCGCTTTTTTAATAAATCTTTTAAATTCGATTGGTTTATAAATTTGATAGCGCAACTTCAAGAGGTAAAATTTAACATTGTAAGGTCGAACTAACAATAAGATATTTTATTAATTAAAATACCTTTAAAAAGCTGTGTACCTCTTTGTAAGTCGAACTATCAATCAACTACTACAAAAATATCAATTTATAAATTCCCAAAGAATCCAGAGGAGACAAAAAGATGGAATGATGTAATCGCAAGAACTGATTTTATTGTTAGACTATACAGCAGTATGTAAGTATGTGTGTATAAATGTTTTACGATATCGATTTCTTCGATTTCTTTTTGAGTTCCGTACCACGTTTTTCAAACTTTATTAGTAGTTTACATCGTATTTTTACATTATAAAGCAGTAGTTTTATAAGATCACTATTTTATTATGCCGTTAAAAATTAATTGAAATATATTTTTATTTAATTAACAAAAGCCAAAAAACAACAACAAAAAAAGAATGACAATAAAAACCTCAAGGTGTACAAAAAACAAAACAAAACAAAATTATATGTAAGAGCTGATTTGAAATAAAGTTATAGAAAGAACTATTCGTTGAAATAATTTTATTGATTGTTAATCAATAATTATTAATAGGATTAAGAGTTATTTTTTACACTGTTTAAGTTAATAATAACAAGAACAGAAAAAAGCAAACCAGGTGGCTTGTTCGCATACGGAAATTTAAAAGATAAATAAAATAATATGAAAACCAGATAATAATAATAATAAAGAAGATAAAAAGAAAGTTAAAAACAAAAAAACAAAAAATTTTAGAAATAACTTAATTTATTGTCAATAGTAAGAATTTTTTTTTAAGTTTTATTTTAAATTTGTGAAAAGAAGTAGTAGTTTTGATGTCGTTTTTAAATTTAGAATTCCATAATTTGGGTCCTCTATTTGCAAAAGAGAATTTGGTGGCCGTAATAGGTTTTGGGTTGAATGTAGTTTTGATTTAAAAATCTAGTAGAGTAAACATGATTTATTTTGTTAAAAAAGGTATTAAATATTAGATGTGTCATTTTATTATCAACTTTGTACATAAAAGTAAGTATCTGAGAAATATATTTAGTTGATAAACATTGAGTATATTTAGTTTTTTAAATAAACCTTTTGAGGGCGTTAAACTGTTTACGTTTGAAATAATTCATTTAGCATGTTTTTGTTTACTGAGTAGTTTTTTTATCTTGGTTGCGTTGGTGCTGCACCAAGCAATGATCCCATAATTAAGGTAGCTGTGAATAAAAGAAAAGCATATGTTTTTTAAACAGTTTTAGTCTAAAAACTTTTTAGCTTTATATAATAAGCCAATATTTTTTGTTATTTTGTTTTCTATTATACTTATGTGTTCACGCCATGAAAGATTTTCGTCTAGCAATATTCCTAAGAACGCGCACGAGTGCTCTCTTTTTATAATAGAATTATCAATACAAATATAGGGAAGTTTTAATGAAATAATTTTTTTTTGTGGAGTCTATGAAAAAGAGTGTATTTGGTTTTAATTATATTTAAGGATAGTTTATTCGACTTGAATCATTCAGTTAAATTTGTGAGTTCCTTATTGACTGCTTCAAATGAGAAATCGATGTTACTATTAGAGTAAAACAAGTTTGTGTCATCGGCGAATAAAATTTAAGTTAAAATATTAGAAAACCTATGTAAGTTGTTTGTATACGCAAGAAAGAGTAATTGTCCAAGTATTGATCCTTGAGGAACACCACATGTGACTGTCGTATATTTTGATTTTCCTTCGTTATACGATATATATTGTTTTCTATTTGTTTAGTTACTTTTAAACCAATCAATGTTTGAGTTTTTTATGCCATAATGTTTTAGTTTAGCTAGAAGAATGTTATGATCAACTGTGTCAAACGTTTTGCTGAGATCTATAAATACTCCTACTGTATATTTTTTTTCATCAAACGCTTTAATTGTGTCATGAATAAGGTGAATAATAACATGGTCAGTGGAATGTCTTGACTTGAATCCGAACTGTTTGTTGTAAAGAGTGTTATTACTATTTAGAAAGGAATAAAGTCTATTGTACATAATTCTTTTTAGTATTTTTGAGAAACAAGGAAGAATTGAGATCGGCCTATAGTTTACAACGTTTGAAACATCACCAGATTTTAAAACTGGTACAACTTTTGCAATTTTAGGTTTTTCAGGACAAATGCCTTGTTTTAAAGATAGATTAAAAATGCGCAATAGTGGAATAGTTATATATTTTATTGATTTTATAATGATGCGACCACTGGTATCATCATATCCTAAATTTTTTTTAGGTTTTAACAAAAACATTGCATCCAACAGTTCTCTTTCCGTATGTTCATTATTGTCCATTACATTGGTATTATTAGAATTTAAAAAAGATTCGAATTTTACTTTTGTGTTTTCTATTTTTGATGCTAAGTTAGAACCTACATTACCAAAGTACTAATTAAATTGTTCTGCAATTAAAGATTTATCTGTAATAAGTTCATTATTTGATTTAAGATTGGTTGGAAGGCTATTACAATCAAGATTTTTTTTCCAATTACTTCTTTAATTATGTTCCAGATCTTTTGCATTTCATTTTTGTGGTTACTTAACTGTTCAGAATAATAATATTTTTTAGAATGTCTTAAAATTGATTCAAAAAGACGCTTATAGTTTTTATTGTTGGTTTCATTTTCAAGTGTTCTTTTTTTGATAAATTTATTATATAACGTTGTTCTTTTTTGGACGACTTTAGAATACCTTTTGTTATCCAAGGATTTAGTAGCGTTTTTGTTTTGACAAATTTTTTAGTCTCCGGAAAAACTTTGTTATAAACTTTTTAAGGAACATTTCATATACTTTATTAACGTTTGTAATTTTTAAAAGATGATTCCAATTTATAAAAGATAATTGGTTATGAAAGTAGTTTATATTAGTTTAATTTATTAATCTAGTTGTTCTTTTCATTTTTTGGGCACTAATATTATCAATATCTTTTCTACGTAATCTTTAAATAGTTTCATTGTTCCAGAAGGTGGCCTGTATATAACGTAGACAATAATATTTTTAAGGCTTTGTTTGCGATTTGTGGTTGAGCATAATTCTTTTTTACATATATATGACAATAAGTTATTTATAAAAATACATAATTACCCACCTGTCTTCTCAGAGTTCCTAAACTGATGAATTTTTGCTTTGTAACTTTGTAACTGATAATTTGAATCATTCTCAATATTAACATTGTGACACCAAGTTTCGCTAAGACAAATAACTTTAAAATCAATTTTGCTTTTATACAAAAACTGCTTAAATAATTCAAAATTTTTTTGTAAGCTTCTTATGTTTAAGTGCAAAAGTGAAAAATAATTAATATCCAAACATTCAATAAGGTTTTCCAATTCTATCATATCATATTATATCAATATCATAGTATAATGGATTGAAATTTTAATTTGTTCTTTATAATAGTTAATATCAAGATCAGAATCTTTATTCAATAATATTGTTTTTTTATTTAGAATTGATTTAAATTCAGTGTTTTGGAAAATAGTATTTTAACTCATTGTAAGGATAAATGTATCAAATAAAAAAAAAAAAATAATAATAATAATAATGTAATTATTTTATTAAGTATAATAAAATGTGTTTATTTATAGGTTAAAAGTAGAAAATGCGAGAAAGCGCTGGTTTGCTTTCTCCTAAAATCTTTCGCAATGAGCTTATCGTAAGTAATAACAGAATATTTACCATTCTTTCTGTGTTCTTCCATCTTGTTTAGTAAATTTTTTCCTACTTCACGTGTTACGCTGGAAAAATCTACATTTATACAGATTCCCGATCCTTTGAGTTTATTTGCTGCCTGTAACTCCTTTACTTTGTCCTTATAGCGAAGTAATTTGACAACTATGGTTCTGGTCTTGTTTTCCTCATTTTCTTCCCGTTCTCTGAATTCTTTCTATGTTGATATTGCCAAGACATAGACTACTCTAGAACAAATTTTGAACTTTTCTTTCATCATCCCAATTTTAAAGTTTGTTTTCAATAACTCCATCAATCCGAATATTTTTCTTGTTAGTCTGTCCTCCTACTGTCTTAATTTTTTTTTACCTCCATCATCGATAACGTTATTATTTTTACTTTTTATCATTATTTCCAGTTCACTTAATATCTTTATTAATATGTTCTAAATTTTTTATTCTCTCATTAATTTTTTTTAACTCAGCTTTAAATTTTCGGTTCTCCTTATCTATCATTTCCTTTCTTTCTTTATATTTAGTTGCTTCTTTAAGTACTTCGTCAATTCTATCATTTGTTAATTTTAGATTTCCGCTTATGAGGTTGAAGATGTCTTTCTGTTGTTTGGCAAACATTTCTTGAAATATATCGCGAACTATGTTTATTGATATAATCGATTTACTTATTTTGTTATTTGCATCGTTTTTGTTTTTAAAATCATGACAATTTTTCTTTTCCATCGTAACGATAAAATATAATAACTAATTAATAAGATATTTTTTAGATAAATTTAATATATATTTGTTTTTACTGTCCTTATTACACAGGGACTAAAAAATTTCGTATGTGTTTTTTTTTTATTAGTCGAATAGTTTAGCTTTATTGTAGTGCGTTTCTTTTAATTAAAATTTTTTGAGTTTTCTTTAAAGTTTCTTCTATTGAAAACACTGTTAGTTTTCTAACATCGCATTTTTATCAAAGTTATGGATATTTTTTTTAAAAACCCGAACCTCAACTTTTATTTGTTTTTTCTAAATACCAACCAAATTTAATTTTAAAAAATTGATATCGCAGACACCACACTTTTACTCACAAAATAAGTAATTGATGATCGAATTTATTATTTTTATCATTTAAAATGTCAAGTCTAGACACTTTCAAACGCGATTGGTATTATGTGAAATTATTATAAATAAAATGCCGTTGACCGAACGAAATATTTCGAAATAAGTCACAGTTTTCTTAAGGACTCTATTAAATCTATACGAAACAATTGGTTGACAGAAAAGATTGGCGAGCTTTAATTTTTGAACAATGGGAAGTGGCTTTGACAAAGTGGAGTGATTGAGAAACTTTATATAAAGCTGAGTGCAATAATCTTTTTAAACTCTCTAAGCTTACACCTAAATCAGTTTATCCAAAACAAATAGAGTGACAATATGTAAAGTTTTGTTTGTCTGTTTTTTGCAAAGAAACAGTAGCTGCATTAAGAACACATCCAGAGATTGAAAATAAAACATTTGAAGGTACTGCTGTATTTATTGAAAAAATTATTTCTTTTTGGAATGTTGTTAATGTCAAAGCACCTGGTGCTGGTATTCGGTTTAGAAATAAATTATGTGGAGAAATCCACTCAGTTGATGATCAACAATTACAACTGCTACGAGATATTGCGGAACTGTCAAACTTTATGAAACCTAAAGGTAAGCGTGTAAAACAGCTTACGCTAGATACTAGCAATGCATACATGTTATGGCTTCATTGCATAGCAATGCATACATGTTATGGCTTCATTGATCTTGTAGAAACTTTGTTGAGTAATGGAGCAAAGTATGTCTTATTAGGTTGGTTTTCAATAGATCTACTTGAAAAAGCTTTTCAATAGATCTACTTGAAAAAGCTTTTTTTCAGGGATCTGGAGGTACTTACTTTATAACCCTAGATCTGTAATTGAACAAATTAGTATTCAACATACTAAGTTGATATTACAACTTTGCATGTTGAATTCCTGACATTTCTGTTGATGGTATCGATGATCATACTTGTAACACAGGTTGTAGAGATATTTCTACTGATGAAAAAGAACTGCTGGATAATATACAAGATCTTAAAAGTTCAGTTAATTTATCAACATTAGTGGCTATAGTTTACGTAGCTGGCTATGTGCAAAAAAAAGCAAAATAAAAATTTACGATGACGCTACCAATTATTATTATAAATTTGGAAGTTATCTGAACAGCCTAAACAGAGGCAGACTCAAAATTCCTTTTTTTTTCAAGTTGCATCTGGCCCTTTATGCAGAACATTTTGTGTTACTCAATTTCAATTCATAGCAGCTAAATATAAATTCAAAACACAAAAAAACAATGCAGAATATATTCTAATATTTTGCTAAAGAAATCTAAAACGAAAATACTAAAACTATCATAATTTATGTGAAATTTAGCCTTTTTGTTTATGAATATGTTTAAATTTATAAATATTTACTCTGTTAAAATATTTTGATTAAACCTTTTTATTGCGTGAATCAATTTTTGTTGGTGTTTTTTATTGTTACCTTTTTTTTAAGTTATTTTTCTGTAAGCAAAACAAAAAAAAAGTACAGTTATCTTTCTAATATATAGATATATACTTTATGGTTATGGTTCTCCTTGTTATTGATACTATTTAATATTACATTAATATTCTTAATGAAATTTGAAATACGAAAAATATAATTATCTTTTAACAATTTTTGGTTTTCCTTTTATATTCGTCTTTATTAAAGATATTTATTAGAAAACGTAGACTGCCATTACACCCTACCCAATATAAAGACATATAAATAAAAGTAAAAGTGAAAATTTAATAGTTTTTACCGCGATATCAAAGCCTGTTATTATAGAAGACTGTACTTCTTCTTTAATTTCAATAAAAATGATTATTTTGACAAACAATCAATTTTTAAATTAAATGAAACCATTATTATTGTTAAATATAAACAAAACAGAATTTATGGTAAACATTTTTGTTTTCGTTTTATCAATAAAATGCATAACCATTATGTGTGGTTATAAATAAAACAAAAAATTAGGCATCATACATGATAATTTGTCTTACAAGCAAAATATCCTAAAATGGCACCACTACGGTTTTTTAACAATAACTTTGAAGTGATATACAATAAAAACTAGTCCATGAATTTAAAAAAAAATTTCTATCAGGATCTGGAAATGATATTTAGTTTGTGAATTATAAAAAACAAAATTAAACTATAAACATATATTTTGTGTATGGTTTGTTTGGACTTGAAATTCTAAATTATGTGAAAATATATTTCTTTGATTATAAACAAAATGACGGGGAAAAAATGACCACAGAAGGCTGCAAATAAACTCAGTTATTTCATATAATATAGACTTTCTATTTTCATGAGTAAAAGTTCCACAGTCCGGCGTGATTTTGAAAATCAATTTTTACGGATGATTCAAGAATACCTATTGATAACTTATGTCAAAATGTTATTGATAAAAAAAGAGGGTTAAAAGGAATTTTAATAACTTTGAACATCAAATTATGTTCATTGGAAAAATCAAAGTTAATTCTAAAAACAATCAAAGTGAGATAGAATCTAACTCTAGGAGATAAAAAAAAAAAAAAAAAAACATCTAAAAAATTTTGAAGCAAATCGAAAGACAAAAATATTCAAAGTTGAAACAAAATAAACTTGCGATCAATTTGTGGTCAAAAAAAGAAAGGAAGCTAGGATAAAACTACCAGGGAAACCTGCACCAGCATCATTATCACCATTACACAAGCTAAAGGAGCACGGAAGATAAAAATGGTAAAAATTGAGGTGTTGACTTTGTTTGAATTTTTCAAGTATCTTTTTTTCTTACTTTTTTGCAATACATTATCATTTAATTCAGTGACCCGAAAAACCCGAAAAACGTACCTACAATAAATCTTGTTAAAACCTACAAATGATCAGGGAATCAGGGAGTAGATAAGTCAGATCACTTGTCCCAACTTGTGAAAAAAAATGTGGGAAGGAGGAAGGAGTAAAACTTCCAACAATACCAGTACACGTATACCAGTATTTTGGCAGACCTTACTCTGGTGAAAGCAAAAAAAAACTAGGGATATTGTAAAGGAGTATTTTAAAACAACTCTGACTTAACTATCTAAAAATGAAACTCAGCCTATTCTTTTAGAAAATGGTTTACAAATAATTTTAAAATTAGAGATGCGTATGGTTGATGGCAAAATAGTAGATTTGTTGGTAGGTGATTTTGGAGCTTTTTGCCACTACTGCAATCGTTTCAGAAATATACTAATGACCTAGCATACATACTTTATGGGTTCACCATAGATAAAAACTTAAAAATCATGAACAAGTTGTAAGGAAAGACAGATAAAATTGAAAATAAATACAGGTGACATGTCATGTGTATTTATTCTGAAGTAAATGAATTTACTTTAATATTTAATCTGAAGTAAATGCATTTGCTTTAGACTTATTAAGAACGCATTCAATAGAGATAAAAAGCCAGTTAAGAAAGACTTTTGCAATGTCGAAAATGCTAAAAAATGTTAGACATATCGCGAGAGGGTGTAAAGTAGATAAGAACAACGTACTTAGTTGATGAAAATATGGTAACTTAAGAATGTAGATAATCAATAAGACTAATAATCTGTGTATATTTGTGTTTATTATGTTTCATATTTGTGTTTAATATTAAACTACTTTAAACTCAAAATATGATACGATATCTTTTTCCAAAAAGTCAGTGATTACCCATATCTTAGTCATACCACATGCCAGAATCATGTAAGTGCTCCTATAGCAACTTAGCCTGCTAATAGCTTGTTGGTCAAAAGGATCCCGGCGCTATTTGTTATATGGGGTGGGAGCGGCTGGAGACAAGTTTTTAAAAAAATATATTCTTTTAAATTATATTTTCAATTTTATTTAAAAAATCTAGAAAAGTGGGGCCATGACACTTGGCGCCCCTCCCTCCCCCACCGTCCCCCCATTCCCTGGGTCAGAGTGCACACACGTAAAACTTAACCTCAGAATCAGAATTATAGACCCAAAAAAGTAATTTACTAAATTTTTGAAATTAAAAAAAAAAATTAACGAAGTTATAAATTTTTTACAAAAAATCACATTTTGGGCACACTGTGCATTGTAATTGATTGAGGACTGTTGTGAGGACTTTTTTAAATTATTAGGGTATTCTTCTGTAAATATAAGACGGCTTATTTTTGTACTTTTATCAACAACCGTAGTTTCAAATAAAATTAATCTTCGCGACAATCACCTACCTGTATTCATAACATAAATACTAACATTCTTCAAACGTTTTTTGCAATTAACAGATTTTTCTCTTTTTCGATATATTTATTTTTCAAATTTTTTAATATTAGGATAAATTTCCCCAAAATATTTCTAAATTACCTGAAACTTTATTGTTCAAATGATGTGGACATTTAAGTATATAACGACAAGGAATTTTTGAAAATGATAGCATATCCGGTAAATCGGTTGCAATGAGTGCCACACTGAGGCTCAAGTTATTTGTAATCGTTTTAAAAACTCGGAAAACTTGATTAAAAGTATAATAACCATTTGTTATTCCATCGTTGTAAACTTTTCCAAGCACATTATACTTTTATCTTTTCTGTTGAAGAAATGCAAATATAGTTCGGCTAAATATAGCATTTAGCCGAACTATATTTGCAAGAATGATACGATCATCCAGACTCTTTAATGTTTATTTACAAACTGCTTGTATGACTACTGGTCAGTAATCTTCTTTAATAAAATTTACCAAAAGATAATTTATTGTTGACTTCATTAAAGACAAGTTAAAGAACAACCCTGAGTATTCAAACTTATCTAATCAACATTTAAATTCCATAAATTTCAACATATATTTTTGTTACACGCTGCAATGATTTTAACTTTTTTGTTTTTTAATACCTTAAAAATAAAATTAGGCCTATCACAAAAAAATAGAAAAAAGTGACATGTTTTTAAAATTTCTTTGATGAGAGTAGGTTAGCATTTAGTATGCTGAAAAAAAATTAGTACGGGTCTTGATGAAATAAACTTTGATGGTGTAAAAGAGTTCTCTGATATTTTTAAAAAGCCTCTTTTTATAATTTGTAATCTTTCTCCTAAAAACGGCATGTTTTCTGAGCAGTAAAAATTAGCAAAAATAATTAGAATATATAAAAGAGGCGATAAAAGATAAAAGAGATGAAAGCGATAATTATATATAATCAAACTACAGACAATTATATATATCCAAAATTCAAGAGCTGTACAGTTATTATAAAAAAATTTCTTATAAAACTCTCATTATCATAAACAGTTTGGCTTCCAAATAAATCGTTCCACGATCCATGCAACAATTATTCTTGCTAATCAAGTTTTGAATGATTTTGAAAACAATAGTTATACACCGGAAATTTTCTAATGCATTTGATAATGTCATCCACATTCTTAATTACAAACTACGCAATTATGAAGTAGTTGTCCTTAATTAATCATAAATATGAAACAAAACACGCTGTAAGTAATTACTACATTCTATTAAGATCAGTTATAAAATCTGACATGTTAGAGGCCACTCTTGTGGTACTCGATTCTTGACACAAATACGTAAAATATAAGATCTATTGATATATTAAAAAGAACTATAAACAATTACTAACTTAATTTAAATAATACATACACTCTTTCATTTTTTTTAAAAAAGAATTTTTGTGTGAATATTTATTCTGAATATATTTTGCTTGATATCCTTGATTGTTTTAATTTTGAAAGTTTTTTGCCCATTTTTTGGGGTACTGTCACCTTAACAAAACTTTATTTTTAAGTCTGTTAAAAAATTCTGCTACAAAAACATAAAAAAATAAAATTTAAATCTTCTTAATGTTTTGAGGAAATGGGCGGTGGTATAATTTACATTTATACGTGAAACAAAAAGCATTAAGGTCCAATATACTGCGAGCTTTCATTTCATACAAAAAAAGGCTTCGCATGAGCAAAACGGTTATTAAAAATTATAAGACCACAAAAGACTTGTGAAATCATTGGGGTTTACAAGGTAACATTATTGCTAACCCAAAAAGCGATTGCATAAACAATATGACGATGAATTAAAGAGAAGTAAAATAAGGTAATACGTTGTTTCGTAAGTTTTGTAAGATTTGTTTTAGAAAAAACGTTTACGTAAATAACGTACTTAAGTTACGTTTACTACCTATACCATTTAAAATAACTACGCACAAGAAAACAATGTTTTTATTCCAGATAAGATGTAGACATCTAAAAATCAATATAACTCTTTTTTAAGAAGCACATTATTGTTAAAACGAAAAGACAATAATTGGCAGTAGGTATCTATTGCCATAAAGATGGAAAAAAGTTCATTTAGTTTTATAAGTTTTTAACGATAGTTTATTTTATCTAAAAACAATTAAAATTTTTGACTAGTTTTATGTTTAAATAGTGTCATAATGTTATTATAAGTAAGAAATAAGTTAAAACCATCAGCAAACATATTATTACGGTTGGGAATACCGGAACAAAAATCAAGTACAGTTATTTCGGTATTGAAAATTTTTAATCTACTGGGATTCTGGTATTAGTACCGGTACCACTTTTTTTCTTATCATAAAACAAATGAATAAATAATTTAACTAAAAAATGGTTTGGCAATTTAAAAAACTAAATTTATTTATTTAAAGAATAAAAAATAAGGACATAAAACTCAGTAAAATGTTAGTTATATATTAATTATAAAAAAAAGGAAGAAAACATAAAATTTTAAGGTTCTACTTTTTCTCCAGTTGGTTGTTGATATAAAACCTCAGAAAATATATATTGTTGAGCGAATTATCTCTCATCCTTGACGGAATTCTGGTTCAGATTAAGCCAGCTGCCGAAAAAGCTCTCTCCGATTTTACACTGGTTGGTTAAATACTTAATAAACAATTATATAATAAAGTTAAGTCTTTGCCTCTAATGCCATTTGCCAAAAAATGACATTTTATTTTTTATTAAGCGTGTGAGACCATTTTTATTTTGGTTAATTTCACTTTCAGGTAATTTGGTGCAAATTGTTTGTTGCCCTCTCCAACTTTCCTTGTAAAGTCAGAGGTATTTTATTTCTTTGATCATCTTTATCATCATCAACATTGAATATCATGTTTGTATCTTTATTTGAAACGTTTGCTGAAGTAGATGATATTGCTACAGGTGCAGCTTCATAATGCAAGTTGACCACAACCAGACATCAGTGACGAATCCAGGATTTATTGGTGGTTGATAGCTAACTTCTAGAATGAAGCTAACTCCAAACATTTGTATGTAAATACTAATGTCAAATAATGAGGCTTTATAAAAGATTGCGATGATTGGAGGCTGGGAACGAAAAAACTCTTTGATTTTATCCCCCTCCCCATACACTCCAAACGTGAGGGGCCACAAGTTGGTAAAATATTTTTTGTACTATTCTCTATAACTAGACCTATACTCACCCATAATTTTTAAGTTTCATAGTATTATCTCTCAGCGTTCAAAAACTATGACCATATAAAATTTGAAACCCCTAAAAATTGAGGAGAGTTTAAACTTTATATGGTCATAGTTTTTGAACGCGGAGAGATAATACTATGATACTAAGAAATTTAATATTTATCAATAAAATAAGTCTAATTGAGAATAGTACAAAAAATATTTTATCAACTTGTTGCCCCTCACGTTTAGGGTGTGTGAGTGGGGGGGGGAAGGGGATAAAGTTAAAGGGCTTTTTTGTTCGTTTTCGCAAAGCCTTATTATTTGACATAAGTCTAAACATACAAATGTTTGGAGTTTGCTTTATGTCTGGGAGTTAGCTATTTCAAACATCAAAAAATCCTGGATCCGTCACTACTAGACGTTGTGTCTGTAGAACAATAGCTTTTAGAATTGCAGCTTCGGTAATGATTGAAAATAGTTTATAATATCTATTGGCTTTATTATTGTTTAGATTTTTCTTGCAGTTTGCATTGTGTAAATATTGCAAAACACGTGATATTTCTTTCAACACGTATTCATCTTTCAAGAATACGTACTTATAGCTGCTTTTAATTCATAACTTAATGAACATGAATATTCAGTTATCGATTTCATCATGAATTGAATGGGAGCATCTGCAGATAACAAAGTTGCGTCGGCAGGCTGCTTCAACTGTAGACTTGATGGGAAGTAAAACTGAATGGATATCCAACAACATTTCAAATTTTGACATCTGAAAACAAAATAGGTGATTTTAAATCTATTAGACTCTTTTTAATACAACTTTTTAACTTGTTGAAACGTTCTATTATAGACACCAAACGATTCCATCGAGTTTTTGAGTCTTGAAACCAGAGACAATTTTTTCCCAAACTCTTATTTATATTTTTTGTAGGCGATGTTTGAAATATTTTGACCACAATACGAACTTTCTTAATTAATGGTATTAATTGCTGATCTACCAGGAAAAAAAGAACTATTTTTAGTGGAGATTATGAGAAAATACCGATTCATTTTCGTAATCTTCATCAATTAATTTGTTGCTATTTGTGAAATCATGCATTTTTACAAATCTGGGTATTGATGTAACGATGTACTGATGTAACAATGACTTCTTCATTATGCAGGCTAACTTCATTGATAGATTTTTTGTAGACTACGCTGATAACAGCCAACTAAATTCCATGCGCTAAATATAGCTTGATGTTGATGTGTTTCAATTAACCTGCCAACCTTTATCATAATTGTAGCGCCATCAGTGGTAATACCGACAATAAAAAAGTGGTGCCACCTACATCTCTTTTCAGTAAATTGATTTCATGAATTGTTTTTAAATGGTTATGAAAACCGCTTGTAGAACCTCCATGTGTTTTATTATTCTCTTACACAACTTGCACTTAGCACACTTTTCTGCTATTTCTCTTAGAAAATAAAGCCTTGGTAAATTTTTATCATTTGGTTTGGAATGCTCCTCAAAATCTTGAATATTCCTATCGGTATAAAATACTAATTTTTAAAAAGTTAGAAACACGGTAATAAAATGTAAAACTCATACTCTGATTAAACTTTTAAATATTTCATTGAATACTAGATTGTTGTTTTTTCTCATTAAGAAATAATAATGCAAATACCTTTTTATTGTAAAAATCATAGAAAACGTTATATTGGTAAAATTACATTGCATTATATTGGTAAAATTATTTCGAATGGTCAGATTATTTCGAATACCGAAATAACGGTATTCGACATTTTCAATACCGGCATTTCGGCAAGTCTAAATTGTTCCCAATACCAGGATCCCGGTATTCCTGACACTAATAATTGTTGTTTGGTTTTTTTTTATTAAAAATGCTTTTGAATTGAAAATTTAAAGCCAAAAATATATAAACGTGTCCACCTGCACCCTACACTAGCTGACATGTTTGTTTTGATTAGTATAAATTTATTTACATAATTATATTTTTTAGCGGAAGGATTAAGGGAAAAACTATATTAGTTAATATGATGATGTATTAACGAAAAGAATTTTTAACCCTTTGAGCGCGACGAGCCACGATCGTGGCTATACCGTCAGAGCGCGAAGAGCCACGATCGTAGCTTTAAAAATGGTCCTTGAAACTATGACTATTTACAGCAAAATACCGCTGTTTGTTCATTAAAAATGGTAGCATTAAATAGAGCACTTTTTTTCTCTATCTTTTGGTATATTGTTTTTATATATTTGGCATTGAAAATGACCGACAGTGAAGAAAGTTGTAAGGATGACGAAAGTTGTACCAGCGAAGAATTTTTAAGTTCCAGCAATGACAGTTTATTTGATGAAGGCACGATAACTTTAATTTAAAAATTATATACAATATTATTTAATACAAATATATTTCCTAGTATGATAATTTGGAATTTTTTATTTTAATTTTTATTAAAACTTCAGTTCTGATGGCAATGTTGATGTAGATGATGTTGGTGGTTATGTTTTAGATGATTGAGTATTTATTCTAGGAGATGACCATGGTCCTATCACGCAACAGTTGTGCATTAAAATCATTAAACTGCTTTTAATCTTTTTTAACCTACAAAAAAATAAAGTTTAAAAATAGTTGTTTTCTCGTTTGTTTATTTTGTTATGTTTTTCGCCGATTTTTTTTAGTTGAATTTTTCTGAACGGCGTTTAAACTTTATCGAGCGCTCAAACACATTTATCTGCATGATATACACATTATTTACATTTATATACATATTTATATGCATAAGATGTTTTGTTTTCTATATAAATTCGAATTTTTTGAAATTTTGTTTTTCAATAACTTGATTATTTTGAATAAAATGTTTGTAAAAAAAAACTAAATATTTTTTTTGTAAATAAAGTTTTTATTTTAATATTGATTATGGTAAATATTTTTTCAGATTTCTAAGATTATGTAAAATTAAAATATAACATTTAAAAAACTTTGTTTTATCAATATTCAAGAAAAGTTTTTTTTTCTATAAACCAATTATTAAGACCCATTATTTACATCTTTTTTATATTTGAAATCGAAAAGACAACGTCATCAAAAAAAGTGTAATTACATAACTTTGAAGCAATGTAAACTTCAATCATTTTGTTAAGTTGATTAAGAACAGCTCAGACGATTAGATAAAAAACAACTAATAAATAAATATTGATTATTGGTTTAAATATTGATCCGGGGAACACCGTGAGTTTTTTGATTATATTCTCAGGCAATTAAATTATAAGGTATTCCTTTTTTACAATTTTTTAGATAACACAACAACAATTTTAAGTTAAAGCGCAGCACTCCCTAGTTGTGCATTACAATTTTCAGCCAAATTTTTTTTAAACCGTTAAATATATCATTGGTAAGATCAAACAGTTTTCTTTAAAGTGACTTTTTTAAAACTGTTTAACATAAATAACATACATATTTTTTAAAATAATTGTATATCCTGTTGTACATAACGCATTTTAGTACTTTTGAAAAAAGAAGAAAGTATGGAAATAAACACTTTGTATTTAGGAGTTAGCTATGCTAGTTGCTCAGAAAAGGCATCTTATTTAAATAAGAAGTTAAAAATTTATAAAAAAGATTTTCTCAATAATTTCAGAGACGGTTTGTGCAATAGCGTGCAATGTGCAGGAGATATTTCATCCGTAATAAGTAATCAGGGATAATTTTATCCGTAATCTGTAACTAATTTATTTAATTTGATTTTTAAATTTTTGTAATTTCCTCTTTTATTTTTTGAAATCTTTAACAAAACTAAATAATAAAATTAAACGTTTGCATTTCCTAAAAAGAATAGTCAATAATATTTAGTACTATTTCAGTCCCAAAGTAGCTGTATATCTTTCTAATATTATTTATGTCATAAAATTCCTTTTTTACATTGTCAAGATTGATCTCAAGGGATCTAAATATATTTAGAAAATTTTTTTTTAAATTCTATTTCTTTTTATGAGTTCCGCTTTGTGAAGCTTACTTTATAGATTTTCATCAAAAAAGATAACTAGTCGCTTGGCACTTCTTTAAAAAAAATTTAAAAGGTCTTAGTTGAATATTTAATATTCCCAAATAAGACCTAAATATGTAAGGTGTTAGAAAATCTGCATCATATATATGCAAAACTTTTTTTTTTAATTTTACTAAGGTGCTCCAAGAAGATATATCAGTTTTATCACAGAGAAGAAATTAACCGTGGAGCAGAATATAACCAAGAAGTTCTCGCCTTCTTCCTTACAAATGTCACCTATTGGGCTAGAGCCTTGCATCCAACCACGATCCACTTGGCTCTTAACTAGAACTCTAACCACTACGCCATAACTGCTGCTCCTAATATGTATTTATTGGTAGCAATAATTATTTTTTGCAATGTTTTCTTAATCTGTCTCATATAATCACAATATTAGAATAAAATTATTTAAAGTGGTACAACTCCCAAAATAACATAATTCTTTTAAATAATGATTACCCCAAAGAATTTTAACTAAAAAATCAAAAAAAAAATCAAAATTAATTATTATTAAATTCATAATTACGAAAAACTACCTCAAAATATACCTTATAGATTATTTTTCAAAATTGAGTTAATTTTGAGTTAGTCATTACAACATGGTTTATTATTTTGAACACTTAGGGGAGAGTGGGGAGAAATGGACAGCGGGGAGAAATGGATACCCCCTGCTATTTTTAAAGCTAGTGTTTTTAAACACTATATTGTTAAATTTTTAAAGTAAGTAAACTATTTTTAAAGTAAGTAAACTATTTTTAAAGCTAATTTTTAAACACTATATTGTTATGGACCAGAATAAAAAAACTTCAGTAACATGAGATGTTTTTAAAAAACCATTTCCTTTTCCTTAATTCTTATGCACGTTTTTTATTTGCATACGGAAATTTTTCAGTCACAAAACAAGTATTTTCTTAACCAATTTGAACGTCTATATTTCATTGGATCTACATCAGAATTCAAGATAAGTTTGTATTGTTGTAAAACCAACATTTGTTTATAATAATTTATAACTTTTGCCTTACAAATTCAATAAATAAAAATTTTATAGTGTTTTAACCAATTCAGGTACCAGTGAGGAGAAATGGTCCACAAGAGGTCCGCTTCTATCCATTCATTTGACTCATGAACGGCAGTAGATTTCTATAGGGATGATATGCTTATAATTAGCACTTTGAATCTATATAGATGTATGTCTTATCTTTACTGTAATAAATTTGTTAATTATTAATGCTGGTTCTATTTTAAGTAGATCTAGCTCTAGATCTAATCTAGATTTTTAAAAGTCAAAACATAGTTAATGACAAATATATATTTTTTCTTTTTCCGTTTTATAATGCCTCAAGTTTAATAAGGAAGACTGACAAAGGCAAAGTTCAAGAGTCAGTTATGATAGATGCTGTAACTGCTGTTGAGAAGGGCATGACAGTTCGACAAGCGGCAAAAGAATTTAACGTTGCCCGATCAACACTGATTAACAACATTAAAAAGGCAAAAAGTAACCAAACTAGCCAATTTTTTTGCTCTGCAGTAAATATCAGCACAGCCTGATATTTACTGCAGAGCAAAAAAATTGTTTAGCAACATACCTGGCCAGGTGCTCAAATATGTTTTATGGCCTAACAACAAAAAGTGTTCGTGCTCTTTCCCTTGAAATGGCTGCAGTGAATAACATAAAATGCCCTGCGTGGTCCATTTCTCCCCATATTGGGGTGGTGTTTTTTATTTTTTATTTTTTCTTATGTATGATAATTTTAATTTTTTTTGTAGACTATATTTTGAAATAAATGGTCACTCTATTGAGAAATATAACAAACATCCCTGAGTTGTTTTTATTTATGTTTTTATGTAACTTTTAGTAAAAAAGTAAAAATGGTGGACCATTTCTCCCCACTCTCCCTACTTATTAATATCTAACTAAATAATAAGTTTTGAGGTTTGCAGAGATTGAAATCGAAAAATAAAGGTTTATAGACCATTAAAAAAAATCCATCTGTTAAATGAATTTAATAGGTATTTTGATCAAGCACTAAAATTTTTAGACTTTCAATTTTCAGCCAATAAAGGTAATCTAAAAAATTGTGTTTTAAAGTTTGCGAGAAAGCAAATAAATATGACCTGAAAAAAAATATCTTCGAAAAACTATAAAACCCTAAAATATAGATATAGTATCAAGAAATAAAAAGTATCCAAGATTTGAAAACTGCTATATAATTGAAATTTTTTTTTGGGAGAGTAACCTAGTTAAAAATTTAGTTTCTCCGTTGCTAAGAAAAAAAGGGTCAGAGAGCTCATATCTTGAGATATTTTTCGCTAAGAAAAGAAAAGCTCTGAAACTTTGAATAAACGCTTTTTAATAAACTTATTATATATATTCCACATAAAAATAAAAAATTCAAAAAAATTTAGTTTTTCTTGTTTTTTTTTCAATGTTGTACCATCTTAACCTACTAAAAAATATTATTATTTTTAAATAGTTTTTATTTTTTAGTGTACACAACGTTTTCTTTTATTTAATTTATATATCTATGTTATCCATATTTTATTGGTATATTTATAAATTGTCCTTTTATTGTTTGATACATTTATAAGAGGTTTATTGTTGTTTGATATACTTAAGTAAATAAATAAGTGGCCCTTTTATTCTTTAAAATGTTTAATACTGGTCCTTTTATTTTTTAATATATTTAAAAGTGATCTGTTTTATATAGTTGTGTTGTCGTATAAAACTTTTTAATTTTATTATTCTTTTTATTTTATAATCGAACTTTGATAAAAAATGTATATATTTTTTAATATTTGGTGCCCCAAGAAGTCCTTACGGTCTTATCACAGGGCACCGGGGAAGAGCATTTAATGGGAAGTTCATGCCTTTTCCCCAACCGATGTTGCGAAACTTACCAGGAGGTGGGGTTTGAACTAGGGATCTTACGTTTCTGAGTGCGCTACCACTGCGCCACGGCTACTTTAATCAACTAAATAGTTCATTTAAAAAAAACATTTCCGTTTTGTTCCAATAATTTTTTGCTTGATGGTTAACTAAGTTTTAAAATTACGCTTTGATATAATTGTATAATTTGATACAGTTCTGTAAGCTATATGTCTCTTATGTTCCTTATTTTTTTTTTTAATTTAAATGTTAAAAAATCTTCATATAAGATGAGTTTATGTTACGTAACTATGTTGTTAGGTGCTGATTCTAAAAATATAAATTATCTCGTGTTACTTGAATCAAAAATATTTAAATTAAAAAAAGCGCTATTCTTAAAACAATATAATAATAATTATTATAACATCAACACTTAAAATATTATTAAAATTTTTAAACTTATTTTTTACCATTTTCTTGATTAGGAAACAACCATTGAAAATATTCTGCTTTTTTAAATCAATCTATTTAAATAAAAAATTAAAAAAGTCAACAAAAATAACTATTTACAGTTGATTTTGAGAAAAAATATTTTTCAAACCAAACTTAAGCAAACAAAAATGAAGGGCTTATTGTGAAACAATGGCAAGTCAAACTTTTTTCAAAAATGAGTTATCATTTTTATAATCATAAATAGTATACGCAATTTTTATTTATTTTTTTGTCCAATATATAATACCCATTATGATGTATAAATTTGAGAGAATAATACGTAAGCACTGATTTTATAGATTTAAATAAAACTTAAAAGTCATTTTTCTCAAATATTTGTTTTTGTGGCTTGTCATTGTTTCACAATAAGCCCTTCAAATAAATTTAAAGGTATTGGCTGACGTCATTTTATAAAACATGCATTCAAGTTTGTCTTTTTTGTTTATTATGACTGCCTTATCGCCGTTTAAAAATATTTTCAATAAAAACAAAATGAAGGAAGCTAAAAAAAGACCTCTTTTTACCTTGCCGATAAGAAAATTTGGGAAACCGTCGATTATGGTTTTGCTCAACGAAATTGTTATCATTATTTAGGAAATTTATTTTGCCTAAATATAAATGTTATAATTAGTTCTTTCTAAATTGTAGCGAATGTCATCATATTTATTTATTTATTTTCAACTAAAATGTTTTGGTTCTCTAGTTGCAAAAATATATAGTATACATTATTCTTAATGTGCTCACAAATATCTTTTTATTTATTTTATAAAACCTAAAATTACAAGTTTTATGTATAGATCATACCTTAAACATATAGGTATGAGCTATATCTAATTTCTTTCTTTTTTAAGTATAGGTTCACGGAAAAAATATTAGCGCAGCTACTGTAATGTATCAATACACGAAGGAGAAAAATATTATAAGATTTTTAAACCACAATCAAATGATAAATTATCTGCTCGTGAAAGCATGCTATTGCAAACTTGAATATGTCAAATAAAACAAGCAAATGTCATCGCAAACTTAAAATCTTCAAAGCATATTTTAGAGAAATTTTATTAACCCATGCATGCTAGAAGATTTATTGAACAAAGAAGCTATCAATACAGTTTCACCAAGTGAATATTATCTCCATAAACACGATGTAAGTAAACCTGCAAACCTCTTTACTGAAAACTGCGATCATCCATGGCAACAGTAGTAGTGGTTTTAATAGACTATTGCGCCCAACTTAAAGATGTTCGGAAAAATAACAATTCATTATCTAATTTAATATCTGTAATTTATTTAAAAATTTCAGAATTGACTTTTTTTGTACTACCAATAAAATATAATTAATTATATAAATACATCAAAAGTTTTTTTATCCCCATTTTGTTTTCAATGGCTCCAGCTGGTACTATGTATTTTATTATGTCGATTCAATACATTTTTATTATCCTTGAATGTATTATATTACCTCGGTGGATATTGGAGTCTAAGATGTCTGACGGATGGCGAGTGGACGTCCAGATGTCTTAGGAAGTCCGATATCCATTCAGACTTTTATGTTTGTCAATAGATAATGTCTGCATCGATAGTTTTATCAAATGGCAAAACTATAGCTTTTACTGTTCCTATTCTACTCTCCCATCACGTCTTTAAAAAATTTTTTTGTGTTATTTAAAAGAGCACGTAGGTTTTGTTAATAAAGCCGAAAAATGTTTTAGCTGTTGTAGAAGAATTAGCCACATCTATTGAAATTAAATTCCACCAACACCATCCGCGCGGTGTGAAGAATGCTCTAGGATTAATGTTGAGTATACTAGTTCTTAGGGGTTGTCTAACCCCCCCTCCTTCCCTAGGAAATTAATTAGTCTGCAAATTTAGAAAATTTTTTTTTTACAGATCTTAGTCGGTAAATTTGTTTTTTTAGGTCTTATTTGGCATAAAACAGATACTTCACCCCTCCTTCCTCTAAAATCTCATTGGAACGGTCCTGCTTTCCAGTAGTTTCCGTAACGGCAATAAAACCAACAAAATGTTCCTCTATCGCTCCAATTGAGGAATTGCAAAGTTTTAACATTATTGACATTTATTCAACATGACTTGCATCTCTGGTACAATCGAGCAAAAAGACAGTAATATATTATTTGTTTAACTCTCTGTATACTTTCATCAATAAATGTTTTAAACATCGATGTAAATAACATTTTGAATATCGTGGCTCAGATAATTTTGAGCAATTTACTTTTCATTAATTTTTTGTAAGTGCTCCTTTAGCGTCAGATCGTATTTGGATAAACAAATTTATTAACAACTCAAATAAGTCTATAAAATTACCAATGTTTCTACTATTTTCCAGGCCAAGGGAAAATGTCGGTTTTTTTGCGTCTTCGGGGTAACTTTTATTAGATTTCTCTAGATTTTAATGGGGACTGTTAGGAATTAAGTCATGACGCTGAGAGTCCGTTATTGGAAATGCTCATTTTCCCACTTCTAATTTTATAAATGAATCGCTTAAATGAATTGCTTGCTCTTGGTTTACTGGGTCACATAGCTTAGTACTGTCACTGTCCAAGTTTTTAATGAACAATATTTATTAATGCTTATATGTTATCAGAAGATTGATACTTAAAAAATGATATTTATTTAAAGTCAAAGTAATATAATCCGAGACTAAAACCGAAAAATAAACATATTTTTTTCTAGCAAAAAATATTCTTAAAATTTTAGCAAAAGCTAAGCATAACCTTTTAACAATTTGAATTTTATAAAAAAAAATTTCTGCTTTTTTATAACTTGTTTAGATTTTTGCGTCAAAAATAACACTTTCTTTAAAATTTGCTGTTGCCATTACTATTGTATTAATTTTTATCATTCTTTTAGATACTCAAAGGAGTTCGGTTAATAAATCAGTATATTGTTCAACTCATATTATTTATATATAAAGACTTTTAAAAACTTTTAAAAAGGCAATTTAACATTTAATCTAGCATGTTGAATCAACCAATATGTCATCTGTTTATGTTACTTACCGAATTCAAAAAATTTGAATGAAAAGTATCTTCAGCTAATAAGAGCATAAATATATAAACGTTTGGAGTTTGCCTAATGTCGTTGCCAGTCACACACACCGAAAAAGGTTTTTGACGTCGCTCGCTTTAATCGCTAATAATACAACGACGTGTAATGATGGTTGCATTGTGATGGTTGCCATGGTTACTCCAGTTAAAACTCTGGGCTTCTTGAACACTAAGCTACAACTTTCTGCCAAGCCACACTGTCACGTAGGAGTTGTAGTTTTGTAAAAATATTTTTCAAATAATTTCTTTCACAAATTTAACTTTTAAATTTTGGATTATGTTTTCAAATAACATAATTTAAAAATCAAAAAAATCTTGCATAAATAAGGAGAAAAAGCGAAATCATTTTTTCGATGTTTGGATGTTTTAGTTATCTATGCGTCTAAGAGATTGCATATCTAATAGGATACCATGGAGCAATAATGACACCTCTAGCTATTACAACAGCCTTAAGCTCTTTTGAGTAATTGCTTGCGTCGGTAAATGTGTCTATGGACTTTATCGTACTACTTTCGTATGAATTCTTACCGTCTTCTTCTGGCTTTATACCTCTTTTCAATCTTTTTGTTTCTTACCACTTTCGTCCACTTTGTTATTCCGCTGCTATCTGTCTCTTTCTTTTTTGTTCCATTATTGTTAGTATTAAGGTGTTGAATGCAGGATCTTCTTGACTCATTAAATAGATTTTGCTAATGTCTCTGTTTTTATGACTAGGCAACTCATTCAATAATCTCCAAATGAGGGTACAGCTCTAAAACTTGGTTTTATGGTACTGAGGCCGGCTATTAATCAGGTTTTCCGAACTCTATAGTAGCTCTCATAGAGGCTGATTCCATCAACAGCTGTAAAATATCTGCGTACCAACAGAGCAATATTGTCCATATATGTTGTACCTGTTTGTACTGTTGGTGTGCGTTGTTGAGGCCACATATGGAGTCTTTTTTTAGGACTCAGGGTATATTAATAGTAATGAGGTAGTTGCTTAGACTATTATATAGTGTACTGAGTCTTATCCTGTTTTAATTCAAGTTCTTTAATCAATTAAAAAAATAACAAAAGTATTAAAAACTGCAAAACACAAAAAACCGTTGTCATTACCAAGTTCTCTAAATCTAATATTCACTAATATTCGCGGTCTTCGAAATAATTTTTCATCTGTCTTACCTTCTAAAAAGTTCAACGGACCTACTTGCTCTTTGTGAGACTAATTTGAGTTCAGCTGTCTTATTTAGTTATCTTAGAGTTGATAGTTATCTTCCTTTAGTTCGTAAAAAAACTAATGATCATATGCTTGGCCTAGGCACTTACATTCGTAAAAATTCACCCATTTGTCGGAAAAATAGGTTTGAATCCACAGGATATTCTTTTATGTGCTTTTCGATATTATTCTGATCAAATTGATCAAGACATTTCTCTTTATTCTTCTGCTAATACTATTGTTGTTGGTGAGTTTAATTCTCATAACACTAAATTTCTTGGCTCTTGTGTCAGTGACTCTGAAGGTGTTAAGGCTCACAATTTTTGCCTTTTTCAATCTCTATCAAAAGTAGTCAACTTTTGAATTTGCTTTTTAGATAATCTGAATCATTTACCTTCTCAAATCGACTTATGTCTTGTTTCTGATCCTAGTCAGGGCTATGTTTCTCTTTATTCACACTAAGGTGTTTCTGATTACGGTTTGATCTCTAAAACTAATATCTCATTTTTCTTCATCAGAATCCTCCTGCTGTTGTACCTCTTAAAACTACCTAAAAGCTGACTGGGACGCTTTCTGTGATTTTCTTTGTGATGGGCCTTGGGTAGAAATCTTTCGTTTTCCTGCTGACAAATTTGCTTCTTATGTAACTTCTTGGATTTAGACTAGCATGAAATTCCCTCTCGACGATTCCAAATCAAGCCTTACTCTTCTTCATGGTTTTCCTCTCATTGCACTGCTTCAATTTCCGATTATTACAATTACCTCCTCATTTCCTATTTCCAAAACAATTTTCCAAAAAACAGAGACTAGTGATGGGCCGGGTACCCGGTTCGGACCTGAAGACCAGGTAACTCGGCTGTTTTTACGGGTACCCAAAATCGGCCATTTTTTTGCAGTACCCAGCATTGGGTAACTTAAAAAATTTTTTTGATAAACATTTATCTTAAATGCTGTAACTATATGTTTAAATTGTGTCGAAATATTATTAACAGGATTGCTTTTAGTTTTAACTTTAATCAATAAACTTCTTGATGTAAGTCTAAAAGTGTTATGCTGTCTATAACCACAAAGCCCTATTTACTCAATGTAGACATGTCTCACTTAAAATATTTTTTTATTTTATTTACACTGCAGTCGAGAAGCTCTATTTTTTTATTTTTTTTTTATTTTGCAATTTTCTGTTACTCTCAATCTTTTATTTTCAATAACTTTTGATTAACTAGCGCATATTAGCAATTATTTAACAATAAATTAACTGGTTCCAGCACGTCTCCACCAGAGACTTCTAGAGAATCTTTAACAGAGTTTATTATAAGAGCAAATCTAAATTTTCCACCTCTCTTGCATGGTTCATATTCTGTTACCTTACCTAAAGACAAAGCTGAACTGTTTGCTGAGAACTTTTCATCAACTTATCAGAGTCTTGTTTTTCAGCCCGCTGGAAAGCAGCATCTGTTATTCTTATTTTTAATAATTTTAGAGAGCAATCTAACTCTTCTAACTACCATCCCAATAGTTTTTTTTCTATCATAAGTTAGGTTTTTGAATCTTTAATTAACAAACACTTATTCTCTCATCTTGAATCTGATAACTTACTTTTCGATCATGAATATGGGTTTTGATCATCTTGTTCTACTGCTGATTTGAAAATAGAAATAACTAATAAGTTTTATCGTGCATCAGATGAATGTGGAGAGGTTAAGGCTATTGCTCTCGACATTTCTAAATCTTTTTATAAAGTTTGACATGCTAGTCTTCTCCATAAAGTTATTGAATCCATTCTTACCGATTGTAGTATAAAGGTTGTCCTAGTGGAACAGTATTCTTCATAATTTCCTGTAACTTCAGGGGTTCCTCAAGGTTCTATCATTAGCCGTATACTTTTTTTTAATTCACATTAACAATCTCCCAGAAATTCTCACACTTAAGATGGTATTTTTTGATAATACTACCATTTATTCTTGTCTTGATAGGAAACCAACACACTCTGATTACTTGGAGAAGATATTTAAGCGGATCTTACTTCTGCTACAGCGTGAGGTTCTTATTTCCTGGTGAACTTGAATTCAGATAAAACTAAACTTTTTTCAACTAATCGTTATCGCAACAATCTAGATCTTCTATATTTTTGAACGATAATTTACTTTATGAGTACATTATCGTTCTTTTTAGTCATCTATCCTTCTTCTTTTAGGATTAACTCTTACTTCCGATCCCTCTTGGAAATCATATAATAAATGGATTGTAAAGTTAGCATCTGCTATGGTTGCATCTCTTTTTTGCGCTCGCCACTTGCTCACTCCGGATTATGTTCTTTATCTCTATAAATCTTAAATTTGTCCTTAAATGTAATAATTTTATCCTATCTGAAGTTGATCTTAGAGTGATGCCCTTTTTCTTTTAGACAAGGTGCAAAAACGCATTGTAAACATAGTTGGACCTGCTCTTTAAACAAACCTTTACCTATTGTTAAATTGTCGCAATATTGCTTCTCTTTTTCTTTTCTATAAATACTATAATAGATACTACTCTAAGGAGCTAGCATCTTTTGTGCCATCTTCTTATTTAGTCTTGTGTTACTCGTCATTTAATTAAGTCTTATTCTTTTACTGTGATTGTTATAAGTGCTCCAAAAATTCTTATTCGTCTAGTTTTTTTCTTCCAACATCAGTTCCTTGAAATTTGCCTCCTTCATCTCGCTTTCCTGATTCATATAAATCTTTTAAGTTGTCTGATAATCGTTATATTGCTTCATAAGCTTTATCTTTCTCTTCTATTTCATTGTAACTCTAATAGCGGTTGTTTGCAGCCTTTTTGGAAGTGAAAATATATAATAAACAAAAAATTGATTTTAGCTAACCATGAGCGAGACTAGGTTTTTTCAAACCGAGACGAGACCGAGACCAGAAGTTAGTACTTCTCGTGAGAACGAGAACGAGACGAGACGAGAAATTTAACAATTTTTGAAAACAAATTTATTAAAACCCAAGTAAAAATAAAAATGTAAACATGGTTTTGACAAATAGAAACAAATGACATTTGTCAAATGTAAACAACTTTTTCAAATATTAATTCAGAATTTTTTTGCCAAACTTTTCTGAAAAGACAATGTTTTCTCTGATTAAGATGATTTTTTCTACCTTTTCTGGGTGTAAGTTGTGCCTGGATGATCAGACGACATTTCCACCTGAGCTAAAAACTCTCTCTGATTTAGTTGAACTTGCTGGAATAGCTAAAATTTGTCTAGCTAATGAAGAGAGTTCTGGCAATGCATTTGAATGCAATTTCCACCAATCAAGAATCGGAAAGTCTTTTTTGGCATCAGGGAGATATTCATATTGGCTCATTTCGCTCAAAATAGGATTCAGTTCAGATGTTGGCTCTTGTGTTTCAAGTCTGACGTTTAACTTGCGCTTCAGTTTTGAATTAGGGGACAAATCTGCTGAAAGGACTCTGGCAGCAGGTTGACACTCAACATTATCCTTAACCTGTGAGGCTAACCATTCTTTTGTTGTTTGAAATTTTTTGAAGAGCTTCAAGTGAAGTCCCTTTAAAGCAGGATTTAAGTAGTTTGCTGCAGCACTCAATAAGTTTCAAGTGTGACAAAGAGGAAATCTTTTCTCAATACAGCTTTTCAAGTTTTTTGCATACAAGACACCGTAGCCATTTTTTCCATCCGTCTCAATAAATTGATCAATTTTGTCGTGGATTAAATAAAGAGAATTGGCGACAGTGTTAATTGTTGGAATAGACTCAGCCGACCACGTTTCTGTAGCTTCTTTAAGTGGTGCCAAATTTTTTATTGCTCCCTCGATTGATTTCCACTGTGATGCACTGATGGTCTTTGAAGAAAAAGTATCTTCATTTGCACATAAGCTGATAATTGCACTCTTTAGATGTAGGACAGAAGCCATGCAATCCAGTTCACTATTCCATCTTTTGTCAACAGATTGGCGTAACTGTCTAAAATTGATTCCTTGAGCGTCTCATTCTGATTCAAGCAACTCAGCTGCAACTGTTGACTGGTGAGTTAAAGAAGCCAAATCTTTGCATGTTTGCAACGCATCATCCATTCCAGCACTCATTCCAAATGAGTCTCGAACTGCACATTGCAAAATATGATTGTTGCACAAGTATTGGTCGAGGCATTTTGACAATTTGACTGCAAGTTTCATGTTTCTTGCCTTGTCGTTTAAGCAGTACATTGGCAAATCAGCAGGCAAATTTAGTTCTTCTAAGAAAGAATCCAGATTTCCTTCAATTAAGATACCTGTGTGTCTACCTGGGAACTGTTGGACATGGGGTGTCCAGTGATGTAGTCTCCAATTTTCGTCAATAGCATGAAAAGTTCAAGAGATTTAGCTGTCCTGAACTCTAGAAGTCCAAAGGTCAGAAGTTAATGCAGCACTTTTTAGATTTAGCTTAATCTCCGTTATTATGCTCTTCATTCCAGCTTGAACTTCTCTTGACCGAATTGAAAGCTTTCTTGAATATGTTGTTCCGTGATAAAGGCTCAGTTTAGGGTTTGCAATGTCAAACAACTTCTTGAAACCTCTTCCTTCGACTGCTGAAAAGGATGCCAGATCAGTGCAAAAGTAATCCAGCATTGCAGAGTCAAACTGTTTTTAAATGAAATTGTCTTTGTCATATTTGGACTTTGTTTCAAGCATTTCGACCATGGTTCGTTGTTTCTTCTTAGGAGGAGGAAGAAGACAGTTGTCAGTTTTCAGAATACTCAACGTAATCTTGGCTGTTTTTTTTTCGAAGTGACGATGAAGTCCGCTTGTGTTTCCATCTTTTGTTTTCAAAGACGTTTTCACGCCTTGCATTCAGCACCGTCACTTGTTTTCTGAAAATATCTCGAGATTTTGTTTTTCCTTGGTGACATTTTTGATCGTTGAAATGAGGCAAGAATATTTCTTTTCAATATGAACAATATGTGTCAAGTTGAATTTCACTGGTAAACTAATAAAATTAAGTCGAAAGTGCACCATTTTATACAAAAAAATTTTGTATTTAAAATCTAATTAGAAATATTTAAAATCTAATTAAAATTTTTTAATTAGATTTAAAAAAAAAATCTAATTAAGAATCTAATTAAAAATTTAATTTGTTTTTGTCAAAAACAAATTAAATTTTTAATTAGATTTTAAATTAAATTTTTAATTAGATTTTTTTTTTAAATCTAATTAAAATTTAATTAGATTTATTAAAATTACGGAGTCAAAATATTTAAAAATTAAATTTTTTTAAAATTAATAAATAAAAAAACAAATTATTAAGCATTTTGTAAATTATAATAATTTTTAATTTGGAAAATAATATAATAATTAAGTCTCGTTCTACTTCTCGCGAGAATTTCTTGTTTCTCACGAGAAGTCCCATTTCTTACGAGAAACGAGAACGAGACGAGATCTCGCTCATGGTTACTTTTAGCCCAAAAGCTGTACTTACGCGTTGGATAAGTCTTAAAGCAAGAACACTCGACAAGAGATACTGTTCTGCGGCAAAAAACTTGAAATTTAATGTTGAAGTTGAACAGAAAGAATAGCCTGATATCGCTCAAAACTTTTTGGTTATCTAGGTTTTTTAGTCGTTGGATATAAGTTTCAGGAACTAATGCGAACTCAATCTGTGCTTCTTGATCTACTCCTGTTTAACCTACAATTGTTAATCTAACAGCCGGCTGGGTTTCCAAGATGTAAATAGTGTAAACCCGAGTGGACTCTGACAAGACTCTGTACCCTGCAGAACAGAGTCCTTTTTCTCTGTACTTCTGGAATATGCCCAGCAGCCGGATTTATTATTTCAATTGCTCATGTTCTTCCATCCTGTACAATTCGGCTTAATTCATGTAATTATATATTTTATCGGCGCCTATTTCTAACTCCACTTTTATTATACTTATTAATCATTTTAATTAATAATAAAGCAAGATTTATAATTAATAACAAGCAAGATTTATAATTTATCGCTATGCCGTTAAGCAACGTTACCCATTGTTTTATATAACATAGCAATACAGCGCTAATTAAAGGAATTTAATTGCCGCGTTTTAAAGCCAGCCATTTTATGCATTTGCAAGTTGTTGCAGTGTGTCTCTTCTCTGGCTTCTTACCATCTCTGCTTTTCATTCAATACGGTTTTTGGTTGGGCTTGCCTCTACCTCTGTTTGGGTCTGGCTTTGCTCCACCTGAGTCTGGGCTCGATTTTCCTCCTAAATCAGGCTTTGGTTTTCCATTGAAACAGAAACCCTTAAATCCGTAAACTGTGCAAAAATAGTCCTTAAATCATCTTTATATGACGAGTTTTGTCCAGTATTAGCGACGATTAGTTTTGTCCAGTAAAAGTGAATTCTGGTCTAAAATTGTGTCTTGCTGTGTAGGTGCATATGCATTATTTTGGTTATAAAAAAAAAGGTTAATAAAATAATTAGTCTGTGTCGATGACTGTTGCAAAAGAAGCTATTAAAATGGTAAAAGACTTTGTTCATTTAACAATTAAAGAGGAAAAGTTGCAAGGTGTTTTACTAGTTTTGAAGGAAAAAAAAGTTTAACTTTTTATAAGAGACATTAAACTAAATTTTTTATGTGTTATAAAACGTATTATGTATTAAAATATATTAATGAGTATTTAAGATAAATTTTAGATAAATATACAATTAAAAACAGTAAAAACTGGGACTTGAAAAGAAACCATATCATATTTCAAAAGATGTTATCATGAGAAATTTTCATTATTTAGAACTGACATTTTATACCAACCTTCCTAATAATAGAGCCAGCTCACACAAAAAAAATTTATTAGTTTAAATGATCCTTGCTCTAATTAAGGTAGCAATTTAATGAATAATTGGTCAAAAATGGCAGTGCACTTATTTTAAAATTGTGAATTGCCGTGAGCCGCAAGACTCAGTCTAAACTACTTGGATATTTGATACTAATTTAGTAATTAACAGTCTCAAATACTTTTTATTCTGTGTTCCTAAAGCATGATCCTTTGTCCGACAGCCCGAAAAGACAAATTACACAAATATAACTAAAATCGATGTAATTATAAAGGGACAGCTGAACTGTCTATAAAGCATTACCATGCTTCCACTTTGTTGAAAATTCATATTGGTGCCTCTGTGGAAAAAACTGTTTAGCTGCAAACGAAGCTAAATAGGTTAGTTCTGAAAATTACAATCAAGTCGTCACACAATGGCCTACTTAAATACGCGGACTTGTTGCTTTTAAGTCCGATAATTGGTAGGCTAGTTTTTAGTCGAGTTCTTAGTTTTCAAAAAGTGATTCTCAAAATGATTGTAACTATAGTTATTGGAACAAAAACAAAGTTTTGTTTTTTTTATTTTTATATTATTTGTTTGTCTTACAAAATGTCTAAGTAGTGTTGTGTACTTGTTTGCAGAAGCGGTTACAAAAAGAAAAAAAACATCGATACCGAAGAAGGTTTTATAACTAAAACAGTATTTAATTTTCCCTCAGTTTGTGCTCCCGGATTAAGTTTATAAAAAAAATTATTTGAAAACCATCTAAATTTCTAGAATATGTATTGATCATTTCGAAGTAAATGTTTACAACTTTAAGAAAGGTTCCTACAAAAAAACCTAGCGGGCACACGACGTTGGAATAACGTTGAAATAACGTTGATTGACGTTGATCGACGTTGATCAACGTTATTTCAACGTTATTCCAACGTCGTATGCCCGCTGGGAAGACCTTTTCTTATTTATTGCTAAATGAAGAGTGGTTTTTAAAAAAAATTCGTTCAGCAAATGGCTTGACAGAACAAATTTTTCCTCAAAATGTTTTATTTCAGAAAACATATGGTGGCGTTTTTTATTACTGTGTTATTATTGAAATATAGCATCATCAACAAACATTGAAAGCACCATTGTTGATACCAATCTGCATGTAAAATCATACCATACAAGGAAATTTGATACCTTTTTCGCCAATGTCAAAAAAATAAGTGTACACTAACAAGTAGTTTCTTATATGAGAAATCAGGTTAAAGAAAAAAAAATTATTTACTGACAATAAGAAAAGTTATTTTTGAGTTGCTGATTCCAACCTTTCCACTCCTTCCAGCAAAGTTTAATAACTTTATAACTATAATATAACTATATATATTTTATAAATATCATAGTTATAACTATGTAGTTATTATAGTAACTATATATACTTTATAACTATAATAGCTTATAACTGCAAAGATCAGTCCTTTTAAGAAAACTGTTCTCAATAACCTGCGTGTTGTATCTAAAATATTCGTTCCTCCAATTTGAGCAAGATGATTTACCTTGGTTAACATTATTCGATACATTAAATGTATTGTTAATCAAAGTTAATTTAAATGTAATGAACTTTTTAATCCACTTACAAAATAAGGAAGCCAGTAATATAAACTCACACTGACAGTTCACATCAATGGTGTAATTGTTACTGAGTTGTCATTAATAAAGTTCATAAAAGCGCAATCTATTTTTTTAAATAACTTAAAAAAAATTTTAATAAACATTTAAGTAAAGAAGAATTCAAATTTTAAATATAATATTTATTTAACTTACACATTTAATTCAATAACATATTTGGCAATAGGTCTTTGCAACTCATGTGGCCCTTGCACCATTTTTATGCATTATACTTCTTACATAACTTCTATTCTTAAACCATATTTCCTTACATTGTGAAAAATATGGTTTAAAAATGCATAGAAATGGTGCAAGTGCCAACTTATCTTATATTGCAAACACCAATCAAAAAGCATTTAATTGATTTCAGTAGAAAAAATATTTTAATTTTGATCATCAGAGCGATGATGAAACGTATTCATTTGACTTTTATCCAATGTTATTAACATTACCATTAGCTAAACTTGAATCTTTTAATTAAAAAATTTTCAACATCTGAAGTAAAATTACTACTTAAATAAAAATTGATGTCTGGGTATCATGTTTTAACTTTACTTAAATGTTTAAACAAAACATTTTCATCTTTAGACTTTAAGATGCTGAACCAGCTGCTTGATGTCACAAAAATTGGTACGGTTTGGAAGGTTGTTTTATACTTTTTTTAAATAAGATCAACTTGTTTTTTAACTGTTTGACGAATAGTATGAAAAAATATTTGAATAGTTAGCCATTTTATAAATAATAATTTAATACAATAGGCATATTTTTTTTTTATTTCCATTGTAAAAAATATTTTATTGCTTTTTCACATCATGAAAAAATAATTTAAATTCTGATATGTAATAAATGCTATTTTAATAAAAATGTAATAAGTCTATTTAACCATTGTTATATTTGAAGAATGAAACCTTCCTCGAAACTTTAAAATAATTATTAAAAACTTTATTTACTTAAAAACTTATATGCTTAAACGTGCGTTAGAAAAATCGAGTAGGATAAAAAAACTGTTTCGTACATTTGCGTCGGCATATATTATTTAAAATTAAAACTTGAAACTAAATTTCAGAACTGATCTCAAATTATAACTAAATAGCGGATTCTATTGTTTTTTCCAAAAAAAGTTGAAGCCAAAATTAGCCTCCCGAGATGGCGGCGATTTTAATTCCTAGCTGTTAAAATCAATAAACATTCTATGTCGGCTTTACCGAAATACAAAGAAAAAAATAAGTAAGGCTGATAAACTTGTAAAAATTACAAAAAAAAAAATTTTTTTTTGTAATTTTTTTTGTAATTTTTACAAATTTATTAGATAAAAAAGAAGTTATCTTTTTGAATAATTAAATTTAATATTAAATGACATTAGAGAAATTTACAAATTTATTAATTTTTTTGTATAAATTATGTACCCTTTAGTTCTTAGTAACCCAATGCTGTATTCTAGAAGGTTAATAACATATCAGCATGGTAAGCGGCAATCATGTCTACCTACAATTTTATATTCTCAATTTTTTTTTAACAAGATTGTACAATTTTGTACAATTTTGAACTATTTACTGAGTGCTGTGAGTACACACAAACTCAGGGTTCCTTCTAGGATTATATTATACTTGAATGTTATTATTGCATAAATTATTTATTAAATATTCTAAAGTGTCACTTTCCCACTGTTTGCAAAAGTGTATTTATTAAATTTTAATATAGAAATATTCAAAACATTCCTTTGAAATATCTTCTTACCTAAAGTTATACATACTGTTTACCTGCTGTTAATTATTGTGATTATATATTATGGTTTGTTGACTTATTTATATTAATGAGCTGTAAAGTAGCAGTTAAATAAATTTATAAACATGCCAAGTTGCTGTGTCTTTGAATGTACAAATAAAACTGGATCAAAAAACAATTTAAATGAAAAGTTTTTTTTTCACAAGTAAGTCAAACTTTTATGTGTATAAATAATTTTTTTCAAATATAAATGTTTAATAATATAAATACTCATGACTTTAGATTTCGAAAAGATATAAAAAAGAAAAAAAAGGATACATAATATTGGGCAAGAAAATTACATACCCTCTTCTAATGTCTCACTTTGCTCAGAACATTTTAAAAAATCTTGTTTTGATAAGACTGGACAGACAATTCGTTTGAAGCAAAATTCTGAGTCAACAGATTTGCATTTCCAAAACAATCTTTAAAGGTTTGTATAAGTTAACTTATAATCAAAAATAACTCAACTATTTTTTTCTAATAAATTGTAATATTGTCAACAAAATTATTCCCATTCTTTAAAATCACAATTAGTTTGCATAATTTTTATATTGGATCGCCAGGTAAACAGAAAAAGAAAAGCACCATTTTTAAGTTTAGCTTCTCTGGAAAATGAAGGTGTTGAAAGTTTATTAATTGGTGTGAATAGAAACTTTTCACCATTTAAAGTGCAAGAGAATAATATTCGAAATTTTAAATCAAAATTACAAAGTGCACAGCAAAATAATCGCCGCCTGAAATCAATAGTCAAGTCTTTAAAGAAGGTTGCTCAATGCCTCAAAAGTAATAACTTAATTTCATCTTAATGTGAAGAAATGCTTACAACAACAATTTCAGTACCTCTAGAAATTATGAAAAGAGTTTCATCAATAAAAAATCAACATTGTATCAGAAATAAATTTCCAGACGAACTGCGATCTTTTGCAATGACTTAGCAATTTTATTCCTTTAAAGTTTACGAGATTGTTCGAAAGACTTTTCAATTGGCACTACCACATCAATCTCAAATAAATTGTTGGTACACCAAAGTACCAACCGAACTTGAATTCACTAAAGCTGCTTTTATTGCTCTGCAAGCTGCTGTATGTGCCTCAAAAAAAATAAGTCGTGAGATTTTGTGCTCCCTTATGCTTGATGAGATGGCAAAAAAGAAGCAGGTACAGTGGGATGGAAAGAAATTTAGAGGATTTGTTGATTTTAAAAATGGGATTGATAATGATGATTCTTTACCATTGGCAAGAGATGTACTTTTTCTAATAGTGTCAATAAATAGTAATTGGAAAGTACCATTTGGTTCTTTTTTTATTGATGGACTTAATGGAGTGGAACGTGCCAATTTAGTTAAATATTGTTTGAAGAAACTTTTTGATGTTGGTGTAAAAGTTATTTCGCTAACTTGTGATGGTCCATCATACACCTTTGCAATACTTTCTGAACTTGGTGCAATTTTAAAACCAAGTAATTTATTACCCAGTTTTCCCAATCCAAGTAAGTCATGTGAAAAAGTGTATGTATTGTTAGATGTATGTTACATATTAAAACTTCTCAGAAATACACTGCCAGATCTTAGTATTGTTGCGGACAGCAATAATAATAGAATTGGGTGGCATTATTTAGTTGAACTTGAAAAATTGCAATCCAAATTAGAAAGAAAAATAAGTTAAAATTACCCCATATAGAATTTAGACTGCAATAAATGAAAGTAAACCTAGCTGCTCAAATATTCAGTTCAAGTGTTGCTGATGCTTTACTTTATTGCTCAGAAAATCTTAAACTGTCACAGTTTGAAGGATGTGGTGCTACCGTTGAGTTTATTCGCATAATAGATCGATTGTATGACATATTAAATTCAAGAAACCCATTTGCCAAAGGGTACTAGTCAGCATTGCGTACATGTAACAAGGCACTTTGGTTTCCATTTCTTGAAAAAGCATATAATTATATCATTAGTCTTAAAGATACTACTGGTATGCAAATGATCTTGTCTAGTAGAAAAACTGGTTTTATTGGATTTTTGGTAGCAATTAAGTCTGTTCAAGGTTTATTTCTTGACTGGTTTGAAAAAGAAGGCTCACTACTAAAATGTTTGTTAACATATAAGCTCAGTCAAGACAATCTAGACTTTTTTTTTGGTGCTGTATAATCTGCAGGAATGTTTGACAACAATCTCAGTTGCCAACAATTCACAGCCTCATATAAATGACTCTTGATGCGAAGTAGCATTCAATGTTCAAATGATAACTGCAGCATCAGAGATAAAACACATATATTATATGTTTTATACAATTCTTTTTCTGACTCCAGCTCTAAAATATATTTGACCGAAATTGAATTAATAAGAAAATGCGATTTGATTTAGAGAAAATCAATTATTAGTGATCATGATTATGAAGATATTCCGAATTTCAGCAACCTATCTGAATACAAAAAAGCTTCAATTTCATATATTGCTGGATATGTGGCTAAAATGACTTAAAAAAAATTATCCGCATTAAATGTCAAAATGCACTAGTATTCCCTTTTCATTTAAAACAAAATAGCTTTTTAAAATTCAAAGACAGAGGAGGTTTTATTTAACCAAACACAAGCGTTATTATCATATGCAAAGAAATTGAAAAGTGTTTCCAAAGATTGCTTGCTTCAACAGATGGCCTTCCAAATGAAATAGGAATTAAAAAGCAGTTGCAAGTGCATTTTTGAGATAAGTGGATTTCTCTAAAATTTTCACTGAACTAGCTTCTCATATGTAATACTCAGCAATAAGTGATAACCATTTATTTTCGCTGGTTCAACTCATTTCAGAAAACTATGTAAAAATACGCCTTTATCACCTTGGAAAAGAACAAACCGACAAACTTACTGGAAAAAAGCTTCGGAAGCAATTGACAAAACTTAACTTATTTAAAAATCAATGTTTTTTTTATTAATGATTATATATATATATATATATATATATATATATATATATATATATATATATATATATATATATATATATATACATATATATATATATATATATATATATATATATATATATATATATATATATATATATATATATATATATATATATATAATATTATATATATATATGTTTAGTGATTTTAGTTAAAGTACTAAAGTACAACCAAATAGAAAATAAAATACAAATAGTTATATGTAAAAATTCTTGAAGGAACCCCTGAGTTGTGTGTACTCACAGAGTTTATGCAGCATTTGTAAATATGTGATATCTATTTGAAAATATTAGCTGTCTACCATGCAGTTGTGTTATTAACCTTCTAGCACACAGCATTGGGTAGTAAAGAACTAAAAGGTGCATAAATTGTATTATAAACAATATTAAACAGTTAATTTATAGTTAAACTAAAATTAAAAGAAAGTAAATAAATAAACAAATTGATTAAAGTTATTTCATCTTTTTTTTTTAATTCAAAATAATTATTTGAAAGTTGGTTGGAAGATGTTAATTTGGATTAATACTAGGTTCTTATTTATTTTTGACTTCCACTAATAGGTTAACTACCAGGTTCTATGTATAATATTAGTTTCTTAATTGTTTTTTACTAATGTTAAATGAACTATTTTTTAATAACTTTAAATAAAAAGTTTTATCTTATTTATTTATATTTATTTAAAAAAAGAAATAAAAAAGAAAGATATTATACTAACTTAATGTTAAGACTATACTTTGTTTAACAAAATACTATATATATATATATATATATATATATATATATATATATATATATATATATATATATATATATATATATATATATATATATATATATATATATATATATATATATATATATTTAAATATATTTATATATATATATATATATATATATATATATATCTATATATCTATATTAGGGTGGTCCTTATTTATAAGTAAAAAAATTTTTTCGAATTGTTTTGAAATTATTTGTCAGAATGTACCTTTAAATAAGACATGAAAATATACCAAATTTCAGCTCAATCGGTTAATATTAACACGTGCCGCATTGACGCTGAAGTTGTGAGATTCAATGTAAGGCAGTTACCTATAAGAACAACAATGTACGCTTGACTGTAAACATAAAATTACGCATTTTTTTTTAAATTTTAGTATAAAAACATACTAATTAAAATGAAAACGTAAAATAAAGATATAGTTTATCCTATTACTATTTTTTTTATTTATTGAAATAATACATCCACTTCAGATACATATTTTGGATTAAAGTAAGCCTTCTTTTGTGGCGACTGGGAACTCTCTCCGGTACTCCTGAACAACCTGAATAAAATAAAAATAATATTGAATGTGTTTTCTAAACCTAGCCTATAGAATGTGTTCAAGAAAAAAATAACAAAAAATTAAATTTGTTTATACATACCTGTATCAAAAATTGTTTTTGATGCTCATTTTTTGTCATTTTTTCATTGTAATCCTCAATCAACTTCACTCCTCTTTCTGCAATATCATTTGTACATTTTAAGGTTGAAATGATATTTTTTCCTGTGCGATAATCCTCTCTGTTTTCCCAATTCAGCGGATCGTCCTGAAGAAATTCAACACAAATACCGAATCGTTTAAATAACTGAAGTGAATTGGCGGACAATAATTCAGTTGGTAGATCTTTTTGAACAAAATTTTGGACATCTCGGATTTGCAACGATAGTTTTTTCTCAATGACTTCTGTCTCTTCATTTTCTTCTTTTTCATTCACAGTCTCTATGTTTTTACTTGCACATTCCATAATTTTTTGAGCCATTCTAATTTTTTCAACTCTCTCAATTCTATCGTCAAATATTGCCATGGCAGCACACTTTTCACTTAGATACCATAAATGGTTTAAAAATTTTGTTATTGCAATTATTGCAATGTTTTCATTAACATTTTTAAATTTAACCAATTTTTTCAAAAAATATATATCATTTAGGGGAGCTCCTGTAGTATTCGTTGCTGAAAACCAGGCCTCTACATAACAGTATACAACGAAAACGCAAATTTCTGCATTCAATTTTGAATTATTCTTTCTCATTTTCATTTGATCGCGAAATAAAAAAAGTTTTAAACAATAAATCGCTTAAGACATCCATCTTGCTAAATGATATGCAACGGGGGCCCTAAAACTCACATTTGTTTTATCTCCCAAAAAAATTAGCGTCAATTGCAAAAACTCTTTATAGTCATCACGTGGTTGCTCTTCTGCAAGTTTCTGTTTCACAAAATAAATAATTTCGGGTGCTACATCTTTCAGGGCATTATAAACGGCTTCATCGCTGGTATAATCCAAAAATTTCATTTTATCAATATTCTTCCAGTTTTCTTTCAGTGCTTTGAATTGAGCAATTTCAGGGCCGGATGCTACAATTGCTTTTGTCCTCGTGAATACACCAGCCAAAACGACCTCAAATATATGGTGTCGACATGGAAGCCACAAAATATCTCGCCCTAACCTTTGTTGAAGCAGAACTGCAGCTCCTTTTAACCGTCCAGTGTTTGATGCCGTAGTATCAAAACAAAAGGCTTGAATTTTTTTGGTTAAATTCCATTCATCAGCAGAGCAAAATTCCGATCCTCCTGATGATGCAATTCCAGGTACTTCTAATAATTGTTTAAAATTTAAACCAACCGCGATCACAGGAAGCCGATCAATTTTCTTATTTTTTGTGATATCAGGCAATAATTTGGAATCCCAATGCACTTTAATAAAACTTGCATCATGTCCTACCGATTTTATTGATAAATATTTTATTTTCCGCAAAATCTCTCTATTTCTTTTGATAGACGATCTATTAAGAACAAACTCGGTGATATCTATATTAGGAGCTTCTAGGACGGCAGAAAAAATATGCATTGCATCCCTGTCACTCACTTTACATTTGTCCAAGGCAGCGGCCAGGCGAGGTGTCATTAACGTCTTTCGTCCTCTCTTGTTTGAAGATGGACCCTGTTCAGATTCCGATATTAAATATGTGTCATCTTCACTGTTGTCTTGATTTATCACTTTTTTCTGTGAATCTTCGTTTTCTTTATCTTCCATTTCAAAATATGCAATCGAACAACTAGAATTTTCCAACAAATCTTCTTTTCTTTTCAACTCTTCAGCTGTGCGTTCTTTTCCTTACGTAATAATTTGATATTTACTCCCAACATACAACCTACTCTACCTTTCTCCCTTAGCTTAATTGAAAATTCTCTATCTTCGGCGATTTTAATCTCATTTAACGCATTTAAGGTGGCAATATCGAAAAGGTTGTCTAAATCTTCTTTAAAATCATTTTCTTTTTCTCTCTGCCGTTCAGTATCTCTATTTTTAGATTTTTCTAAATTTCTGACATTATCGTATAAAGATTTTAATTTCGAAATACAGTTTGAACGGTTTTGAACTGGGATTCTTGCTTTTTTCCAAAAAACGACCACTTCATCAATAACTAAAGCACTGCTGTCATTAAGATTTAAATTTACCACTTTCATGTTATAAAAAAGTACACTCAAAACATCTCGTTTACATGGTAATTTACTACCGCAGATTTGATTTTTCATCACTCCAACTAGATAAATATTTTTCCGAAAAGTGGACATTTTAGCACTTTTATCAATTACTTATATAGCACGTCTTTTCTTATGCACTTCGTGTACGAAACTAAAACGAATGAAGCATTGAACAAATAATATGTAAAAACAAAATTGACTTGTAGAGACTTGTAGTTGCGCTTGTAGCGAATTCCGAATGCACTTGGTGGTTAGTTGCGCATAGCATCGTCATAGCATGTTAGACAGTCAGATGCATGAAACTTTAAGGCCAATGCGGCATGTGTTAATATTATCGGATTGAGCTGAAATTTTGTATTTTTAATGTTTTGGTGTAACTGAACAAAATTACAAATAATTTTGAAAAAATATGAACTTTCGAAAATAAGGACCACCCTAATATATATATATATATATATATATATATATATATATATATATATATATATATATATATATATATATATATATATATATATATATATATATATATATATATATATATATATATATATATATATATCTTATAAAATACATAAATATGTAATATTGTGTTTTTTTCTTGTGTTCTTTTTTTAATATTTTTTTAAAACCGAAAATTATATTTATATTTGAGGCTTGTACATTTAATAATATTTATATACAAAAGATATAAAAGTTTGTAACAAAAGTTTTTTAATTTGTAATCATCCAAAACCACCGCCATATTGGGAGGCTAAAACTAGCTTCAAAAAATTTGCCGTATCCAGTTATATTTTGAGATTGGTTAAATTCCAATAAGCAAATCCAGGTTTCGCGTTTTTTGTAAAATCAAGACCCGAATTATTTAAATTTTTTTTAAACCGTTTATACTCATTTTTTTATAATAATTTGCGATAGATAAATAGTTTAATATATTAAATAATTATTTTTAATATATCATAGCAAAATTTGTTATAACTTATCACTATTAAAAACGAATTCGATATTCAAGCACTTATTATATTAGGGTCAGGGTTTTATATAAAACGCGAAACCTGGATTTCCTCACTGGAATTTAGTTTCAACTTAAAACCTAATGCTTCTGCATTGGATTAGCATTGCGCGAAGTTAGAAATAATACATTAATAAAAACATGGAGATGGAATCTCCATGTTTTTCCGAACAGAGAAAATCAAGTTTAATGTTTTAAATGGACCTTCAGACCAAATTACATAAAAAATGCAAACAAAACCAGTTAGTATTAATTTCCTACACAGGCTAACACAGTTTCAAAAAAATTGTTTTAAAATATTTAAAGTATTATTTTGTTCTGTTAAAAAACATAATACAAACTAGTATTTTTTATATATATTGTGGCAAGATGATTGTATATTTTGGCACTTAAAGCACTGTAAGGTACATATCTGTTTTATTAGAAAAAAATCTTATTTTACACTAGTGAAAAAAATGCATAAACACTATTTTGTCTAAAATTCAGTTCAACAGAGAAGAATATATTATCTAAAGTATGTACCAAAATTTTGACAACGAACTAAAACTTTATTTATAAATTCTAATAGCATAACAAATTATATTGCACAATAAAAAGATATCTTGGAGAATAATTAGTTAACCAGCACCTCTGGTTAATTCATTAAAAGCATAACATTTCAGTAAGAAGACCATTCAACAACATAACATATAAAACATAAATATTTTGACAATGAAATAAATTATTTTAAAATACTCGTATAAAATGCGATATTTACAACAATTATATACTTGAACATACTTTGAAGGACATTGGCTTTATCATTTGAAATTTGAGCACCCTGAATCAAGGCAGAAAACATTAGTACCACTACCATGACTAAGATCGCAGATTGCTGACTCATGCTTTTGAACAAACATTAGAACATGACTTTCTGTAGTATACATGATCTGAATGGTAGATACTTTATCTGGATATAGAGAATAAGCTTAAAATTAAAAGAGCCTGCAATAGCTGAAAAATGTTTGAAATCCAATTTCTGCATAGGCTGAAAAAAAAACAATTATCTTTTAAAGAGCAGGAACTGCTCCGATTAATTCAAGGGGACTAAATATTTCAACAGGAGTGAGTGCTCTACCAATTTGACTGTGGATATTATCAGCCTCTTGTATACTAGAATTCCTGGTCTTAATCTTTTGTTAAATTACTCTGATTTTTGGGTAACATATCACAAACCAAAAATCAACAAATATGCGTGTTCATTTTTCATCACTGATATTTTGTGTCCGTGTAAATTTAAAAGAATGAACAATGACATATTTTACTTTGAAAGTTTTGTTGTTGTTTTTCTGTAATAAAAACATTCGTTACCATTTTGGCGTAAATAACTTTTGATTGGACAAAACGGAGATAGCACATTATAATTTTAATTTATAACCAGGATTAAGGAAATAGAAAAAAATGCCATGTCGTGAATAGTAAGTGAATAGTAAAATCTTTTTTTACTGATTTATTTATAAATAATAAATATTTTATTAATAAAAGAAAAAATATTGATCTGGTTTTTTTTCTTTTTTATGAATAAAAAGCCTAATTCGAATAGTTTGCCAATGTTATTTCGTACATTTGGCCAACGCAAGCTTGCTCGCTGGACAGAGAGTTATATTATAATTAACTTATTTGCTTCGCTTTGATTCTACAATATACCTCTAGACAAGCCTACAACTTGTTTTTAGATGAAATTCTTTTTCCTTTATTCTCATATTTTAAAGCATTAACTCAAGGTGGAACCCAAAAGAAGAAGAAATAAGCTCAGATTCAGTTTTGTTAATTGATGAAATTTATTTGCAAAAAAGTGTTTAATACCATGGTAGTAAATTTGTTGGAAAAGATGAGAACGAAGAATTTTTTTCAAGATTTTTATTTTTATGTTGATTGGTATTTATGTTCTATACCTTTTGTTGTTAAAGCATGTCTTGAAACAAGTATTTCTGGAAATTGATTGATGATTTAAATTGAAGATCGTCTGACAAATCTTTTTGGGGCTAATTTTTAAATTCTCCCAACAATCACAGATAACCATTCAACTAATACATTTGCATTTAAAAAACTTATTAAAAAAAACTATTATACAAAGAACTTTTTTTTAATTATGGACAAAATAAAACTTTCAAATTATTTGATAGTGCACATACTTGAAAAAAAATAAAAAATAATCTATTAAATTCAAAGAGGTTTTTCTTTTCAAAATTCAACTTTGATGTATTTGATGATACAATTAATGTTAAAGCTGGAGATTTGTTGGCAGTTATTTTACCAACTTAACGAAAAAGATAACTACCTGTCTGCTAACTTAAAAAAATATTACAAACTTACTCCAACTTGTTTTTATCCAGGTAAAAATGAACAAAGTGTTAAACTTGGTTTGCAAATATTCTATAAGTCAACGTTTTCTGCCATTTAAAGTTATTTTCCAAAAGAATCAACTGCTGCTAATTTCCTATATTTAATAAATACTTGGTAGAATATATTTAAACTAGACATATATTTAATAATATTTAATAAATACTTGGTCATACTTGGTCATACTTGGTCATACTTGGTCATACTTGGTCATACTTGGTCATACTTGGTCATACTTGGTAGACAATATCAAGTTTAAAGAATATATATAATACTAATAATAAAATAGAAAATGCTTTGTTGCAAATGATTGAAAGTCTGAATTTTTAAATGCTCTTGCTCAATATGTAAGTGAATGGTATATTACAAATTTGAATGTCACAAACTGTCATTTTTTGCTCAGACATCAAATCCACTAATAGCTACATTAGATGTTTGTTACATTAAATGTTACATAGGAACTGCATCTTTAATGGAAGGTTTAGTATCAGGAAAAAATAAATACATTTTACCCAGCAAAATTGAAACTGACCCTTATTAAAACATTTCGGGAAACTTAGGCAGATAAGAGGTGGAAGGTTTTTAGTTAGTTTTTGTGAAGCTCAAAGTTCCAAAAAATTATCAGCATAAAATCTCTAAAAAAGAAACTCTGGCCTTGAATAAATGGTCAAATAATGAAGTACCAGTAAATAATGGTGCGAAAGAATTAGAAACAGCTTTACTTTTATTTCAAAATGAAATAGAAAAATATGATTTATGTGAAAGTTCAAAGGTATGAAAGTTGTTATTCATATTGTTGGGTATATAACACAAAATAATTAAACCTAAACTTAAATGTTCTTATCAAGATCTTCTTCAAACTTACAAAATATCTTCACTTTGTAAAACAGTATTATGGGAAAGTTTAACCGAACGTAGTAAAAACGTGGTAGAATATGTTTGCTCCTTTTTTTTGCACAATAGCCATCACAAAAGAATTACTTTTAACTAGATATACCAACAAACTAAAAAGTTCAACTTTAGCTGCACTTGAGTTGTTCAAAACTATCATTTATTTTATGTTTCCTGATAATTTAGAAACAGGAAGACAGTATATTCACACAACTGATATAATTTTATAACAATGAGCAATCAATTCAAAATAAAAAAAAAAATAAAAAAATAAAAAAAAATTTCAAAATAAAAAGATATGATGAAGTAGAAGTTTTTGAAAATCAAGAAAAAATAAACTTATTATATTTATTGTTTGCTATATACACTATTGTATGAATTCTCTATATTTAACTTTTGTTTGGGTTTGCTTATCCATAGCTGTAATCTTTTTCAAAAGCTAATTTAGACCTCTTTGAATTGCAAAGTTGTTTCCGGTCTCCGTCTGCTTAAATTTGTTCCCGGTCTCCGTCTTGCTTAAATGTTACAATTTTGTCCACCAAGTGTTATTTTGTCTTTTTTTTCCATTATTTGAAAATATTTTGTAAGTAAAGGTTGCGTGATATGTCTGGAAATGCTTTTGATGTGATGATTAAAACTCAAAAACTGCATTCAGCAAGAACAGTTCCAGAAACTCTTAAAAATCCACGCAACAAACCAGAAGAATTATTTAATTCGTAGGTAAATTTTATGGAAAAGAGTGAATTTAGGTGGACACCTTCTGAAATAAGTTCAAATATGGGTCTCAGCATAATAAGTATACTAACAGATGTGTAATAGTATACTGATGGGCATCATGAAAAGTTTTCTGTGCGATTTGTGGGATAACAAAAGTATTTTATAAGTTTATGAATTACAATGTGCCTGAAAGATTTAAGCATAGAAAAAGACAACTATCATCACTCTCCGTTAAAATTCATATTCTCAAATGTGTTTTCTTATCTTTAACCTGGTTTTTGGAATCATCCAGGTTGGAAACCTTTCAACCAAGAAGTTAAGTTGGCTAAAGGGCTTCAAAAATATTGTCACATTATACAATAAAAAAAAGTTAAAGCATTGAGAATCATCATCCAAATTGTCAAGTTCGATGTATCAGCAGCTCGTTCAATATAATGTACATTCCTGCAAGACACACTGTATCTAAAGATACCGATATAAGATATATAAAGATCTATCAGATATAACTAGCAGTGGAAAAATTGATCAAATCCATATACTGGAAGAAATCAATCTGTTATCAATTGATCCTCGTCAAGATATGATTAGCTGAAAGTGAAAATTAAAAAAATTAAAAATCTGGCTAAAAGTAACTTTTTTTACCCAATGAAACATTTTTATCAAATTTGTCAAATGTTACATGTGGAGTTCTATGGATCTATATTAGGACCTTTACTTTTTCTTATTTATATTAATGATCTATACAAAGCCTCGGATTTAATAACAATAAAGTTTGCTGATGACACTAATTTATTTATGTCACACAAAAGCATTCCTACTTTATTTCATTACGTGAACATAGAGTTAATCAAAATATCTGACTGGTTTAAGACTAACAAATTATCTCTTAACATTGATAAAACTAAATGGATTCTTTTCCATCCTCCTATCAAAAAACATAAACTGCCTATTAACATGTCTCATCTTGCTATTAACAATATACAAATGTAAACGAGTAACAGTAACCAACTTTCTAGGTGTTTGTATAGATGAAAATCTAACATGGAAAAATCAAATTAAAAACTTATCAAGTAAAATTTCAAAAAGTACAGGAGTATTTTACAAAGCAAGAAATGTTTTAAATAAACATTCTTTAGCACAATTATATCAGTCATTTATTCATTGTCACATAAACTATGCAAACATTGTTTGGGACGGTACAAATAAAAATAAACTTAAACGCTTTTATTGTCAACAAAAGCATGTAGCATAGGGTGGGGCATAAAACACTAAAGTCATTAAAAAAAATAGCATAATATTTTTTCTGGTTCCTTTTGATATTTGTATTAAAAAAATGAAATTTTTTTTTTATGGGTTCCCTTATGGTTGGTCCCAGCAGTCCGAAAATTAGAAAATTTATAATTTTAGTAAATAATAAAGGAGGAGAGTCACTTACAAATATTTTAAAGATATCTTAAGGGTTATTTTTGTAGCCTGATATATCTATTTTTATATTATGTTTTGCTTTATTGCAAAAGATGACGGAAATGGTCAGCCCTACCCATTAAAATACATGATGTTTATATTTGAGAGGTAGGGGGGGAGCTTATATATATTTTTTCCTACATATTTTAAATAAAAGATATTTTTACATTTGCATTTATTTTTTAAAGAAAGATTATTTTAAAGTTTTCAACCAAGATTTTTTTTCTGTTGTCTCAAATTTTACCCGATGATCTGCAACAACTAATAAATTAGCTTGGCTATCTTCTTCGTTTCTGAAAGTTTCTATGAAGTCTTGACCAGTGAGATAATTTTTAAATCTAATGTAACCCGAAAATTTTTCCCAGTTTGATGAACTGATTTTAAGCCATTCTGTCTCATGTAATGTCATTTTTAATAAATCAAATAAAAACCATCTTTCAGGACCAATAAAATCTTCAATATTTTTAGTTATTTTTTTTTTCATTGTCAGTAAAAATTTCGGAATTCAGTTTCCCCATCTTATAACTGGTGGGCTTCGCTGTTTGAGCTAATTTAAGAGCTAATTTTTGTAGCTGATCTACAGGTAAACATTTATCAGCAAGACACATTACCACAAATCTTTCATTTAAATACCAATTGTGCTTTTTAAGTGATTTCAGTACGGCTTCTGCTGGTTTGAAACTGAATTCAGAATATTGTATCATTTCATTAATAGCTTTTAGATCTAAAGAAGGTGCTATGGCAGGGATAGGAGCTTTAATAAACCATGGAACATAAAATAGTGCAGTAAATGAAACAATTTCATAAATCAGCTTTCCCTCTTGCAATGATTTTATGTTAGGACATAAGTTACTGAATTGTGGCTGAAGAAGATCATATGTTAAATAATAAACTCCCTGTGCCATGAACCTGGCATGATGCAAAGCCATTGGAAATCTAAATTGAAATTTTGTTACTTTGCCACCTAACCAAAGAACTGCTGATTGTATAAAATACTGGTAGTCATTTCTTGGAAATATATCATTATCTAGGCAATTTTGAAGGAATGTTAATGATTCAGAAGCCTAAATTTCCAAAAACTTTATTATAAAAACTTATAATTAAACACATTAATCTAAATAGGACAATTAAACCAACCTGCTTTTCCAAAAAAGATATTTTTTTTTTTCTGAGTCAAATCTCTTTAGGTTATCATAATTTATCTTTTTTTCAAGAATCGATTTCCAATTACCCTTCAGCCTATTAAATAACTCAGTCTTTGGTCCACTTGTTTTACCACCAGTAAGAACATTTGAAAAGTGCTAAAATATGTTTATTTTAAATCATTTAAATAAATTTTATTAATAAAGCATTTAATTCATCAAATATTAATAATTAAATATATAAATAAATATAAAAATATTATATGATTTTTTCAATATCTACCTTAATATGTAATTCATAAACGTGATGACGTCAAGCCATCCAAATTAAAGCTTTTCCTCTCCACTGCTCAATAAGAGTACAGACTCCTTTTAGCCAACCAGTATTTGTAACTGTGGTGTCAAAGAAAAAAAATCAACATAGTCAAATAGCTCCCAGTCTCTTGGAAAAGCAATCAAGTTTTTTTGATTGCTTTCCCAATAGACTCAGCAGTGCCATCTTTCACAATTAAAATACCCAAAAGTTGGGATTCTGAGAGATCTGGTAAACTGATTAGTACAGCTACTCTTTCAACTTTTTCTTTACCAAGTTCTTTCATTTCTAACATAATTTTTGAGTCAAAATGCACAGTAAGACTTTTACCCTTAGCCAATGTAATAAAGTTGTCTTTAATATTACAGGCAGTTTTTCTTATACTTAATTTTTTCTGCCTCAAAATACTTCGTTTAGAAATAGAAAAATCATTTGTTGTTCCAGAACTATTATTTATAAGAGAAGCAAGAGTTGTACTCAGCGCAGTCAAACTTATTCCATATCGTGATGCTGTTGGAGCTAAATCTTTTCCTATATTTTTTGGAACGATAAGAGGAACAATATTAGATTTTCTAATTTTTCTAGAAGGCTGTAGATACTCTTCATCTTGGTTATCATCTAAAGTATTAAAAATTTTTGTTGTGTTTTCATATTTCTCAGTAACCAAGTCTTTCTGTTTTCTTACGGACTCTTTTGTTCTTTGAATTCTTATTTCCATTTCTCTTTTTGTTTTGTTTTTTACAAATTTTTGTGAAATTTTATCTTTACCCAACATTTTTTGAACACGCGCTCCTTTCTGGTCGTTAAGAAAATCTGCATCTTCTCTTCTAGTTTTTATATCTTTAGTTTTATCTTTCATAATAATACCTTCACAATTCTTTTGACTTACATCAAATACCTCCTCTAGCATTCTTGAAAACTGTTTTGAAATGTTTGGAAAATCAGCTCTTAGCATAAGATCTCTGTAATGGTAATATTGCAATACAGTTTTTTTAGTTGGCAATTGTGTATTAGGTATAGTTTCAATTCTTTTTCCAAAAAGAAAAACTTCACGATGAGATATTTTTCCAAAACTATTGCTTGTTTGCATTATTTTTATTTACACTAAGATAAACATTTTAAAAATTACCGATTTTTTTAACTTAAACCTTCCCCCCCCACCTCACTTCCAAATATAACCATCATGTATTTTAATGGGTAGGACTGATTATTTCCATCATCTTTTGCAATAAAACAAAGCATAATCTAAAAATAGATATATCAGGCTACAAAAATAACCCTTAAGATATCTTTAAAATATTTGTAAGTGACCCTACCCCCCTTATTATTAACAAAAATTATAAATTTTCTAATTTTCGGACTGCTGGGACAAACCATAGGGGTACCCATAAAAAAAAAATTACATTTTTTTAATACACATATCAAAAAGAACCAGAAAAATTATTATGGTATTTTTTTTAATGACTTTGATGTTTTATGCCCCACCCTAATGTAGCACGTCTTATATATTTTAAAGATCCTGCATTAATTTTACTTTTAACTTCATCTCTAGTAGAACAAGGAGCACGAACAAGTTGAACTGTTTATCCCCCTTTATCTGGGCCTTCAGCTCATTTAGGAGGGTCTGTAGTTTTAGCTATCTTTAGTCTTCATTGTGCTGGGTTTTCTTCAATTGCAGGAGCAATTAATTTTATTACAACTATTTTTAATATGAGAATACAAGGTTTAATATTTGATAAACTTCCTTTATTTGTATGATCTGTATTAACAACAGCATTTCTATTACTTCTTTCACTTCCTGTATTAGCACGAGCAATAACTATGTTATTAACTGATAGAAATTTTAATACTACTTTTTTTGATCCAGCTGGAGGAGGAGATCCTATTTTATACCAACATTTATTTTGATTTTTCGGTCACCCCGAAGTATATATTTTAATAATTCCAGGATTTGAAATTATTTCACAAATTATTCCAGTCTTTAGCTCAAAAAATCAAGTTTTTGGATATTTAGGTATGATATATGATCAATTAGCCGTAGCTTTTTTAGGTTTCATTGTTTGAGCTCATCATATGTTTACTGTAGGTATGGATGTTGACTTCAGAGCCTACTTTACAGCAGCTACTATGATTATTGCTGTTCCTACAGGAATTAAAATATTTAGCTGATAGCAACAATGTATGGAGAAAAAATTAAATTATCTACACCTATGTTATGAGCTACTGGTTTTATATTTTTATTTACTTTAGGTGGTTTGACTGGTGTAATTTTAGCTAATAGCTCATTAGACATTTTACTACATGATACATATTATGTAGTAGCTCATTTTCATTATGTTTTATCATTAAGTGCAGTATTTGCTATGTTTGGCGGATTTTATTTTTGACTTAGAAAAATTTCCGGATTTGCTATTAATGAAACCTTTGGTAAAATTCACTTTTGAATTACTTTTATAGGGGTAAACTTAACTTTTATTCCACAACATTTCTTTGGATTAGCAGGAATGCCTAGAAGATATGCAGATTTTCCTGATAGTTTATTTACTTAAATCAAATCAAATGTATTCTGAAATAGATTTTACATTTCATGGAATATTTACATATAGTACAAGTACTAATTTTAAGTAAACACCATAATAAGAAATTAAAACAAAAAACTAAAAAAACAAACAAACAAAAAAAACAAAAAAATACAAACAAAAAAAACGTAAAACAGTACAATACTTAAACGAAAAACTTTTGGAATAATAATTAAGTAAGGAGTTTGATAATTTAGGACAAAGTTCAAATTACTTTTATACATCTATCTAGAATAAAAGACTTTTATTTACCTAATTAAAATATAGCAATAAAAGAGAAGTAGATTATAATAATATACAGTAACAACATTGTAAATAATGTAGTAATATAAGTATCGGTAATAATAATAAGCAATAACAATAAAAACTCCAGTTATTGGTAATAATAGTCAAAACAACAATAATACTAACGATAATAATATTAATAGTAATAATAACAACAATAGCAACAATAATAATAATAACAATAATAAAAACTAGCAATATTTGTAATAGTGAGAGTTGGAAATAGAATAGTGATATTAATTTGAGAAAAAGTTAAGAAAGAGCAAGTATTAGTTGTAATAAATCAGAATTGAAATGAAGAAAGAATTGAAAAAGTAAAAAAGAATTTTAGAAAAGATCAAGTATTAGTAGTTATACCCCAGCATTGAAGTGAACCTGCTTAGTTTCAGTGCTAAATTTTGAAGATGGGATGGAAAACTTAAATTAGAATCAATTTTGATACCAAGATACTTGATAAAATTCCCAGTATCTATTTTTTGACCTCTTAACCTGAAATTCAGGTGCTTTTTAATTTTTGTTTGACTTGATTTAAAGATAATAATTTCAGTTTTTTTGGAATTAAGTGATAATTTATTAGATAGTAGCCACTGGAGTAGATTCCCTAAGTCATGGTTTATATTTTTGTTTATTTTTTTAAGTGATTTGTTTATTAAAAGAAGATTGGTGCCATTTAAAAGCAGATTGGTGTCATAAAATACTTAAAATACTATTAGTTCATTAGGTTCAATTATTTCTATCATAGGAGTAGTGTGATTTATTTATAAAATACTTAAAATACTATTAGTTCATTAGGTTCAATTATTTCTATCATAGGAGTAGTGTGATTTATTTATAAAATACTTAAAATACTATTAGTTCATTAGGTTCAATTATTTCTATCATAGGAGTAGTGTGATTTATTTATAAAATACTATTAGTTCTTTAGGTTCAATCATTTCTATCATAGGAGAAGTATGATTTATTTATGTAATTTTTTATGCTTTTTATTCAGAAGAAAAATTTGTTTCTTGAAACAATTTAAACGTCGAAAAAACAAATACTTTAGAATGATCATTAAACTCTTCCCCTAGTCACCACACTTTTAACGAACTACCTTTTATAAATCATTCAACTCATTAAAAAATAGGGAATAAAAAAAAAGACCCAGGTCTGGGCGCAGCACTGGCGCACCTCCTGCTGCGGCTATCGCAGGGGGCCCCGCGCCTAGACCTAGACTTTATGATAAGTTTATTATAGAAAATCATTTATTTTCAAAAATAATGAGTGGTTCATGAATTGTTTATGATAACTTGCTCGTTTTTAGTTGTAACATTCCATTTGATTAAAAAGACTACATAAAGAATTTTTTGATATTTATCTAGACTTATGCGATTTTTAATTATTGTTTATGAATAATATGAAATAAACCTGCAAAGTTTTATATTTTACTGATACTTGTTTTAATAGCAATTTAATGTCTAAACTACTTGTGAATAAAAGTCAATCTTTTAAGAACTTTTTTTAAATTAGCTCCAAATATTCCAGATAGTGTTAAACTCCCTTCCCGGCCCTTCCCCAAAGAAGTCAATTTTCGAGCTATAGTCAGTTTTTTGAGTAATATAGTCGGTTAGTCCGTTTGAGTAATATAGTCGGTTAACATTTCAGTTGGGTGATTTTTAGTTTTAAAAATATTTTTTTTTTTGGATATTTTTCAGTTTAGAAGACTTTTTTTTATGTTTTTAGAAAATAGTCGCTACTTTTTAAGTAATGACCTCTTCCCCAATCATTTTATTCCTAAAAATTTCCCTGGTTTTTTATATGTTTTTTTTTTGGTTAACTGTTTCAAACTCTTTGACAAATTAATCAAATTTTCTAATTTAAAAAAAGTTGTTATTAAATTTATCGTTTGATTATTGATTTGCTGCTCAATATTTAATTGATTCTTAATTTATGTGATCGGAAGCTTAGTAAAGAAGCCTCCAATCAAGAAGAAATATATAATAGTATTATAGTTATATCAAATAAGGTTTTGAAGCAGCAATAATTTAAACTTCAAAACAAATAACTCAAAAATGCGGACGTCGCTTGCCTTAAAAATTTTCAACTTCCCCGAAATGAGAAGGGTTGTAGCTTTCATGTTATCATTGTTAATATTATTATTATTATGTATTTCAACATAAAGAAAAATTTACAAAATTATTTATCATAAAATGTCAATATATGACTGGGTGAAGAAAAAGACAGATTCAGTGCAACTGCCTAGCCCCTTTAAAATATGAATAAAAAATTACTCAAATCACAAAATTGTAGTATAAAAATTGAATATACAAAAAATATAAAGGAACTCACTTGTTTACACATTTCTAAACACACATTCGATAAAACATATTATTGTTAAAATTGTTTGTATTTCAGATTTATAAAGGTTCAGATCAAGAATAATCTGATCAAGAATGTAGTAAAAAAAAAAAAAAAAAAAAAAACAAGCGATTACTCCTATTTAAAAGTTTCATAAGAAGTTTAATTACCTGTCAATTATCAATTTTTTTGTTTATGTTTATTTTTAAATTGATCAAGAAATAGTTTTTAACTCATTGCTTATTAGTGTGTTCCATTAATTAGATCCTCTGATTGTGATTGATAATTTAGTAGCAGAATATTTGTTTTTGGTTGAATATAACAATTATATTAGATAACAATTATTGTAATTCAAAACTGGTGCTGGGTATTAATGATTTGTTTTTAAAAGAAATGAGTTAAATAGGATGGGTGCCATTTTATTATCAACTTTGAACATATATATAAAAATCTTATAAAGATTTAGTTGAAATACCTTGAGTATTTTGAGTTTATTAAAAAGAAATTTAGTGTGTGAGAAGTGATCCACGTTTCCAATAATTTTTACAGCGCATTTTCGTTTAATTAGCAGCTTATTATTTTTAGATCCATCAAATTTAATTAGCAAATAAATTTATTTTTAATATTTTTAGTGCTGCATCAAGCAAAGTTAGAAGAATTTAGATAAATAAAAAAGTAAAAAAATTTCAAACAAGTTTTAACAATTGGGAAGCTTTGTGTAGGAGATCTATATTTTTTGATATTTTATTTTGGATTATGCGTATGCGCTCCTTCCACGTTACATTTTCATCTAAATCTATACCTAGAAACGACGAGGAATGAACTCTCTTGATATAAGAGTTATTAAAAAAAAGATTAGGAAGTTTTAAGGAAATATCCTTTTTTTCATGAAGACGATGGAAAAAAGTATATAATTTTTTTTTTTTTTTACTATTTATGGACAATTTATTCGATATAAACCATTCGCTTAGTTTCGCAAGCTCTTTGTTTACTGTTGAACATAAAACATAAATATCTTTATTAGAAAAAATTACGTTAGTATCGTCGGCAAACAAAATTGAATTCAAGATATTTTAGAGTTTTCTTAAGTCATTTATACAAATGAGAAATAAAAGCGGTCCCAGAATTGATCCTTGGGGAACGCCGCAGGTATTTGTCATTAAATCCGTTTTTTCACCATGCAACAAAATCCGTTGCTTCCTATTTGTTAAATAACTCTTAAACCAGGCTAAGTTAGAATTTACAATATCATGATTTTAGGTTTATACAGATAAAATTATCTACAGAAGGATAAAATTATCTACAGAAGGATAAAATTATCTACGGTATCAAATGCTTTTCTTAGATCAATAATGGAAAAAAATCTTCATCAAAATCTTTAAATACTTCATGTAGCAGATTAATGATTGCGTGATCGGTCGAATGGCTAGATTTAAACCCAAATTGTTTATTGTAAGGAATATCATTGCACGTAAGAAAGAATAAAGTCTATTATACATAACACGCTCTTAATTCTTGGTAAAACAGTTAAGAACTGAGATCGGTCTGAAGTTGGATATATCTGAAGAATCTTCTGATTTAAATATTGGTGTAACCTTTGCACTCTATAGGTTTTCAAGAAAAGCTTCATGTTTTCATGAGATAAACTAAAAATGTGTAAAAGTGGTATGTTATATACTTTATTGGTTTAATAATGACATTACTGGTAATATCATCTAAACCTGAACTTTTGTGAGGTTTTAACAAAGATGTTGAATTTAATAGCTCTTCCTCTGTAAGATCACTAGAGGCAAAACAGCGTTATTAAATGCCAAGTATGATTGAAACCTAATTTGAGATGGTTTAATTTCACAGGCTAAAATTTTACCGACATTAACAAAAAAGTTATTAAGTGTTACTGCTGCCATAGATTAACAATTAATTTATCATTTAATTTGAGATTTTTGGAAGATTTCTGTCCAAATTTTTCTTACCAATTACTTCCTTAACATTGCGTCATGTGTTTTGTGAACCATTACTTTTCATTTTTACTCTGACTAGTAACTAGTTTTTGAGCGTCTCAAAATTGACTCAAATAAGCGTTTATAATTTTTATAGATTTATTTTTTAGTGTTCTTTTCTTCAGAAATTTGCAATATAGTCGCTCTTTTATTTTTGAAGATTTAATGATTTCCTTTGTTATCCAAGGGCTTAAGAGGATTATTACTTTTATTAATTTCGAAACTTTAGGAAATGCTTTAGCGTTTAAGCTAAGAAGATGTTATAGGTTTGATCAGCATTTAGACTTATTAGAGTTCTGTCCCAATTTTCAAATGATATAATATTATTAAAAGATTTAATGGAGGTATCATTTTATTGTCGTGTCCTTAATTTCCTTTTGTGAGAACTACGTTTATTGTATTTATTTGGTATTATAAAATCTAAAAGTGATCCAAAATATACGTTTTAAATATTCCAGTTTTAATTTTTGTAGAAGCAAATTCATTCGTTGAAAAAAAAAGTTTATTAATTTGCTTATAAATATTATTGTCAAAAATTTTTAGGGTAATGTTACCCACGAAATACACATTTTTATTTACGCTTGATTTATGTTTAATTATATTTTTAATGTGATCCTTGAACACTTTAACTTACCTGTAGGCGGTCTACAGGGCCGTCCCAAAGAGATCTTTCATGAGAAGGGAGGTGTTGTATGTTTTTTTTGCCAACTAGAGACAAAAAAAAAGTGTGCTTGATATTTGACATTTGCCAACTATACTTCAAAACTCGCTAACTGAAGTGCCAAATGTCCTAACATATATAAAAGCTTTGGAAGGGTGGGGGACACTACCTACACCCCCCGTTCAGGACAGCCCTGGTGGTCTGTATAACGCATGCACAATTATATTTCTTGAGGTTGTGCTGATGATTTCCTTTATAATGATTCTTGATGATGATTTCCTCACAATGAATTTTGATGATTTCCTCACACAATGATTCTTAATCTTTAGTGGTTGAACTTAAGTTTTGCATAGATTTGTATGATAAAGAGTTATTAATAAATACACATAAACCCCCACCTAATATGCCCCGAGCTCTAATTTGGTGAACCACACTGTAATTTGGTATTTGCAAGTTTGAATCGCTTTCAATATATTGACATAACTTATGACATAATTTATGACACCATGTTTGGCTGAGGCAAATAATTTGAAAACTAATTTTAATTTTGTATAAAAAATGTTTTAAAATAAACATTACTTCCAATCAAAATATTGCTTTTAATGGAGTTTTCATTATCAAATTCATTAATAAATTTCTTTATTCTTTCGTAACTTGATAACTTTTTTTCATAAATCTAGTTTCACTGCTATCTTGAATGGTGACACCTATGTTTTTTTCTCTAATTAATGCAACTAATATAAATATGAAAACACAAAAGTTTTATTAAAAAGTTTTGATGTCATAGCGGGAAATGCGGTAATAAAGCGATTACCGCGGCAATTTCTGTGAAAAAATATGACACTAAAACTGGGTAAACGGTAATATAACTATTGTAGAACCTTTAGGAGTTTCAAACGAAACGTAATATTTCATATTACGTTGATTATTTTTCATGCATATATATTTATATATATATATATATATATATATATATATATATATATATATATATATATATATATATATATATATATAAATACATAATTATTTTAGTGAAATAAAAACTTTTTAGTTTAAAATGCATGTTTCGAACTTACAAAGTTCATATCCAGTTTAAAATGACCAATATAAAATTTTTAAGTATAAAAGTTCACAAAGTAATTAAAAATCCATTAAAAATTGCTATTCAAAAAAACTTTTTATAATACTTAATTAAAATAAAAATTACAATACAAAGGAAATAATAAAAATACACTCAAAATTACAGTTAACATTCATTACATAAAAGTTATTTTACAATAAAGGACAGGATGTTAATATAAGTTAGATTAGAACAATTCAATATCTCTTTGGGTAACTTGTTTGTTTAACTCAGGGTTCTGCTATTTTATATAAAGACTTTCTTTAATTTCTAATTCAGTTTCCCTATTGGTAAAATCCAGAATGGTAAAACATTCTGCAGTTGCTTTATTAAAACAATCAATGTTGGATTTAATATGTTAAAATATATGTGATTTTTTATCTTCCTTAAAATGTTCATCAATACGTTGAGAAATGTGTCGAACAGTTAAACCGTTACAGTTTGCACAATTAAATTTATAAACAATGTTAGATTTTAAACTTCTGGGAATAATATCTTTTTATGAAAAAAACTGTTAAATTTTAGTAGAAGTAAATGCGAATTTTATGATAAATTTTTCTTTGCAAAACAGCTTTATTAACTCCAATATTTTGTTTTAATCGTTCAACAATATAGGGTAATTTAAAATATTTACATTCATATTTAGGTTTTTCAAAAGGATCAGAGTGTTTAAGATCCAAATATTTTTTTACGTAATTATCTATTAATTTATTAGGATATTGATTCTTAAGTAAAGTTATTTTAGTTGACAGAATATTTTTATGAAATCCTACCCAGGTGTTATTAATTTTAAATGTACGGTCAATGAGAGTTTTAATTGGCCCCAATTTGTATTGAAATGATGTAAAACTAAAGTAATTAGTCAATAGCCCAGTAAAAAAAAATTTATGGTATATACTTGCTATGAGGTTATTTTGGTCATCAATACAAACATCAAAAAAAGGTAACTTACCATTTTGTTCATGTTCACAAGTAAATTTAATATTCGGGTGTTTAGAATTAAAATAATCAAGAAAATTTACACTGTCATTTTTAGATGTAAAAGATGCGAAAATGTCATCAAAGTATCTCCAATTTGATCATAATATTGACCATTAAAAAGAAAATGTGTATTGCTAACTTTTATTAAATTTCGAACTTTGCATTTTTTTAGTAACGAAGCTTAAGTTAGTAATTCTTGATAAATAAGTACTTAAATAGTATTAAGTACTTGAATAAATTTTTTGAGAAAACCTGGAATGTTTAAGAAAAAATGTTTAGATATCTGTATAGTCAGTCTAATTTTAAAGAGTCGACTTCTTTTTGAATGGAATTTTTAGTTAAAAAAACATACGTTTTTTTCTTAAAAGTTCCATTTCGTTATAATAACGTGTGAATTGTTACATTATAGGAATAATGTAAAGGATCACACCGGAACACACCAGACTACACCGGAACAAACTGGACTAACAAGGGACTTCACTGGAGTACAATAAACTGTATTGCGGTTGTACTAATTTTCTTTGTTTAAATTAATGTATATGGTTGGACAGCTATTTCCGTTTTTATATGGAGTTAAATCCTCTTCATTGATTTGATTGCTAATGCCTCCAAAAAATATTCAAATTGACGAGCTATTCTTTAGCCAGCTGTTGTTGTTTTTTTTCTGGAATTATAGTGCCAAAAACAGGCTGGACAATATTATGATTTTTTTTTCCAAGGATAAAATTGTTTATTGACCTGAGGGTCTTTTATTTCTATTGACTAAGATGAAATTATTTAGATTACCGATTTTGTTTATTGTGTTTTTGAAGTTTTTGAATTTATTTAAATTGGAAGTACATGATATTGATTGGTTTTGAGCTGAGGCATTTGCAAAGGTTTTTTAAAATAGTCGTTGTTTCTTTGTCTCAACATTTGACAATGGTTTACAGCAAGATTGTTGAATTGCGTTTTTTGTAGCTTCTGAATATGAAACTTTATTTTTACTTTGTTCACAATCATAGAAATTTATATTTAAAACTTGATTTTTTGTTTCACCGTTTGAGAATGGTTTACCACAAAATTGTTTAACAACGTTTTTTGTAGGTTCTGCCTCTGAAAAATTCTTTTCGCTATGTGCATCAAATTTATATATGGAACTTGAATCGAAACGAATATACTCCAATTCAATTCCAAAGTTTCGTTTTTTATTTTAAGGTCTTCAATAAGATTTGAAATGGTATTTTCTCTCTCAAAAAACTGAGTTCCTCTTTTATTTTTTTGCTTTCCGTTTGAATTGCTTTCGAAACAGTTACCAATTCTTTTAATGCAGAAACAAGAAATTTATTACAAGGCATAGTATCATTGTTTTTTGTTGATAGAATTGTTTTCCTATTTCTTTGTGTAAATTTTTTTTTGCATAATGATATCTCGGATTTTAAATACGAGAATATCTCACTGAGTGATCTTGACGCCATATTTTTATTGTAAATATAATCTTTTGTTTTTCAATCACTTTATTGATAAGAAACCATATTTTAAATATTATTATTATTATATTTTTTCCTCTTTCTAAAAAAACAACACGTCTTCAAATGCTGTTTTATATTAAAAGTAAATCTCAAAATTAAATTATTTATTTTAAGTTAACATCAAAATTAAATTTTTAAGATCCGTAAGGTCCGCAATTTTTTTTGAAACACGAAGAGGTTAAAAGTTTTAACACCTAATTAAAAGTAAACACCTAATTAAGTTTTTTTTAATTAGGATTAGCAGAATAAGCAGCTGTAGCACATTGGTTTGAACGCCTCAGAAGCTAGAGTTCAACGCCACTTCTGGGCAAATTTTATAACATCGGTAAAGAAGAAGGCATGAATTTCTTTTCAAGTGCTCTTCTGTGGTGGTTTGTGATGAGACCGTAAGGACTTCGTAGGGCATCCTAAATAAATTTTCTAAAAAAGGGTTAACCTTTAACAATGATAAAAAAGTTTGTCGAACAATCTTTGTATAAATTACATTTTTTCGGAGAAAAATCGCTCAAATACTTTATTTATTCTGTTTCAATAAAAACGCTACAGACATCAATTTTTTTTTAGTTTTCTTATCAAATATAGAGGATCAACATAAAATAATTTTAAAAGTACAAAAGTCACAATTTTCCGCATGCTTAAACTTTTTTTTTTTTTTAACTGTCAAAAACAGAGTTGATAATGCGGCCCAGCGGCGAAGTAACTTTCAGCCTAATGGCCGACTTTTTAGGGAAGCGGAAGCTATAGGCGGCGGCCTCCTAATCAATTTTAGTGGCAAAATGTTCTTTCTTGCACTCCTAGTAGCTTCCATCCTTCTATTGGCGGCTGCAGTCAGAATTATTTTTTGGAGGCAAAATGTTTTGGAGGTCGACGCCATTAGGGAGAAGGAAACCATTGGTGGCCGCCCCCAGAAAAAAATGATGGAGACAAAATTATTTGGAGGCCGCCTCTAATGGCTTCTGCCTCCCAACTGGTTGCAGCCGCTAAATTGGAGGCGGAAATTTTTGCGTCCCGCCGGCGGATGTAATGAAAAATAATTGCACGTTTGCTTTTAAGTTAACGAGCAATTAAATATTAAAGAGAAACAAATGTTAAATATTTGACATCAAGTTTCATTTTATATGATTGCTAACAAATGTTTTGAGTATTTAAGAAAATTTTAATTTTTTCTTTTTAAACTAATAAGTTAAGTAGAATAAATTAGTAGTTTTACTATACAAAACAAAAGTTAAAAGATGGAAATTTTATTTCTATGCCATTGCACAGTGGGCCAGTAGGTGGAAAAAATGGGAAAAATTTTAGTTGTCTTATCTTAAAAACTTATACAATTTTGGTATTTATATATATTAGGAGAAATTTATTTGGAATTTATTTTTATTAAATCCCTTAGTTACCAGTACTCTGAGCATTTGAATATTGAAATTAAAAAATATATATTTATAAATTAGTAATTTTGGTGACATCTACGTTGTGCGATATTTCAGTTACATCTACTTTTTTATAAAAAAAAATTAGTACATGTTGTTTTGGAGTATTTAGAGATAAGGAAAACAATTGTGTGAAATAAAATTTGTCACAGCAAGTTATCTCAGTTATGCTTTGAAAATCACAGATTAAAAAAAAAATATTTAAGAAATATATTTTTTACCGCACTATAACTAATAATTACTACGATTTGCCGTGTGCTGTCTTATATTTATTTGAACTATATGATGCTTTAATTGAGTTTCCATTGATTGCTTGTCCCCTTAAATCCCCGTTCAGATGTTATTTATGTTTTTACTTGGTTGCTATGGTAGTTAATTTTGCATAGCAAGAATCCATTTTTATGGATTGTTGCATAGCAACAATCCATAAAAATGGATATGGTTTTATTAAACTTTGACATTCTCAATTTTCTCCATAAGAACAATCTTAGTATTTCAAAACGAAATATTACTGAAGAAATTTATTCAGCGAAAAACCGTTGAACTTAAAGACGTTGATTTTAGGCATACTGTTCAACGATTTGTTAACTTGTATAAAAAAATGTGGAAATCTGCAAATTATACTGTCAAAAATTTTGAAAAAGAAGTTTGTGAACTGGCTTAATGAATTCTTAGTTGTCAGTAAAAGACAATAAAACAACTGCAAGTAGTCGTGGTTGGTAAAAAGTTATATTTGATGATAGTTACACTAAAACTAAAAAATGGTGTGCATCTGGTATACTTGAATCTCATTCATCTAATGAATTATTTTTTGTAACTAGTAAAAAACTAAGAGATGAATCTATTGTTATTGCAGCCAAGGACGTTTAAAATATTTCAAATACAGATAAAGCAAGTAGTTATTAAACAGACAAAGCACTGGCTTTAATAGTTGATGTCAGCCTGACAAAAGCTTCATACTAACAGATTAAAAGCGGAGCCTTGGAGAAAGAATACAACATCCCGCTTACAATGATATCAGGGATGCAAAATTGAAATGTTATCCTGAAAATATGACAGTGGAGGACTATTCGGCTTCAGTTCATTTAAAAGATTTAATGGTTCATACTTTGCAAAGAATCTTTGCATTTCAGGAACTTGTGATGAGGCACTTAATATTAAACGACAAAGCAATAAAAGCAATGACACTCACGTGTAAAGCTGGTTTTGATGGTGCTACTGGCCAAAGCATTTATAAAAATATCAAAACTTTTTAATCTGAATCTACTCTATCTTGGTGACACTCTCTTCACGATATTAAATAGACTGATCATTGTTTTGACACTCTTAGACTATATGTGTTCCTTTATCCATAGTATTACATGGCTCAATCAGTTTATAAAGTATTGATACATGGGTATCACATAATTAAAAGCCGTACATTATCCATCGAACTTATGTCAGTGGAAGCTCAAGAGGCTAGAAGTAAATACTTTAAATCTTATCGCGAAAATTTCAGCCGAAAAACAGACAGAAGAGCAATAAATACTGATCAAATCAATAGACTCCTAGTTTCTAGTGATCCAGTTATTTCATCACTGCGTTAATCAACATCACACCTAACAAGTCAAAAAAAACATTTCCTTCAGATGTTTTACAATTATTTAAACAATCTTCAAACAATATTACTTTTTTATAACTTTTTGTGTAACTTTATATTGACAATGTTTTCTTCCACTATTTTTTGTTTTTATTATTGATAAACTATTATTTACCTAAATACTTAATTGTTATTCAATACAGTTGAGTCGAAAATCCGACAAAATGTATTCAAAAATCAACCCAGTGGGCACAGTACGTTTTTAAAACGTTCTTTGGACGTTTTTATTAGGTTTAAACCTTATAAAAACGTCTAAAAAACGTTTTAAAAACGTTTTAAAAACGTACCGTGTCCTTTGGGAATTTATCCCTTTGTAACTAAGGAAAGTATATGGTAACTAAGCAATATAAGTATCCATAGCAACTAAGTAAAAAAATGTATCTATTTTATAAGAAGTGTGATCTCATAGCAACGAAATAAAATAATATTACCTTCATAAAAAGCGCAGACTTAATGTTAGTACTCATGCTAATTTTAGTCAATATAGCCCTAATATTTAATTAGTTAAAAATTTTGTCCAGTAAAAGCGAATTCTGGCCCACTGTGCATGGGCGAATAAATCTTTTTGACAAAAAAAAAAAAATTGTAATAAGTACCGTCAAAGGAGGTTACTTTGGCCAGCGTGGGTAACTTTGGCCGCACTTCGGTTAAAAGATTATTTAGCTTATAACTCCATTAAATATATACTTTTTTCCACTTTCATACATGCAAATCATAGATTACACTTTAACTTTAATTATTATGTGGGTATTTAATTTTTCAGCTTTTTTTAGGTTGGCACTACTGGCAGTAAAAGTTTTGTTGTTATGGTTACATCAATATTTAATTTCCAAACTTTTCCGTGTACACCTAACTAAATACGAATTTACAAAGCAAGTAAGTACTCTAATTACTTATATATATAGTTGTTAGACATTATCTAAATTAGTACAATAATATGTAATCAATTTTTTTTGTTTGTTGCTAAGAATGTTATGGCATAACTTATTCCAGCCAAAGTGGGGTAATTTTGGTCACTTGGAAAGAATCAGAACATGAAAGAAATCTGGCAAATATTCCAAAAGATATATTCCCTAGACTGCTAAAAGAGCTAATTGATGGACTTTATGCAGAAAAAGGAAACAATATTGTTTCGGGATAAAAAAAAACTGTTATTAATCCACTCTGCAAAGAAAATGTTCTTAAAAGACTTCCACAGAAAAAAGTGGACTCCAGCACTGTCAGTGAAACCTTTATTGAACATATTTCTAAGAAAAGGGATGAGTTTAAAAGTAACGCAAAAGAGAAGAGGAAGCGAAAGAAATTGAATGCACTACCTGGCAAAAGCATTTGCTATGAAGATTTGTTACTCGAGGAAAACGTCCCTTCAACGAGCAATGGAGGCAAAAGTAAAAAACCGAGAAAGATTATCTGTGAAGAAGAAATTGACAGTCCTGATAGCATTAGTGATGATGACTCAATTATGTTACTCCACGACATGTCTGATAATTTGAACTTTTCAGAAAGTGAAGATAATACTGGACTTGAAAGACAGGATTTTCCTACAATGAGCTTGGACGAAAAGAAGTGTTTAAAGGAAGGCGATTTTGTAGTGGTGTTGTATGACAAAAACATCTATGTAGGACTCATTGACAAGATGCCTGATGTAAATGAAGAAGGGCCATCAATTGATTGCATGGAGAAGAAAAGCAAGTGCTGGATTTGGCCCCAGAAGAAAGACAAGTTAATTTACAGTTGGAAGGATGTTATTTCAAAAAATGAGCCTCCAAAACTATTGAACAAAAGAGGACATTTTAAAGTTCCTGAAATGGATATTTTTTTTCCTTTTTAAGTGTTTTAGTTTGCAACTAAAACCTTTTAGTTTAGAATTTACTTGACAGGTTCCAGTTTTACATGTGTAACCAATTTTTTCAATTAAGTTCAATGTCGTGTTTTGCTTCTAATGTTTTATAACTAAATAAGATTTTGAATTTTTAAATTTGTCTATTACTTTCCTTTGGGCCACAGTTACTTAATGGGTGGGGTATCTTTGTACTAGAATATTTTTACAATGCATTTTATATGAGAAAACAACAAGTGGTCAAAGTAACCCAACCCCAGGGTATCTTTGGCCAAATTTTTAAAATAACTAAAAAAATATATATTATTTTTAAATATTTAAAAAAGTGGTATGGATGGATAGGAAATCTTTTATTTAATAGTTTAAAAATGTTTTTACTAACTTACTACAATTCATATTAAATATAACATTACTAAAGTGTTAAGGTGCAAGTTTTTTGGCCAAAGTAACCCCCTTTAACGGTAATTAATTTGACTGATTTTGGTCGAATTTTTTAGAACAAGTCGACATGCTAAAGTTTTTATTTATTTTATCATTTACCTTAAGGTTAAATACTTATTTTTAATAAATGGATATTTTAAAAGTTATTGAAAAAATATTTGCTAATGTTTATTAAAGTTTTGCGACCTGGCTCTATTACGCTAATAGTTTTGATAAATTACAACAACAAAAATCAAATTTATAAGCTATAAATATATATACTTTTATAAATATTATTTATATTTTACTCTATACTTTTAAAACGTTTAAAAATATAGATCTACTTTTACACGTTTTAACGTTTTAAGCGGTTAAAAGTTTAAATCGTTTTAAAGTTAAAAAGGTTTCAAAGTTTAGAAAAAAGGTAGAATTAAAAATTGAATTTAAAAAGATTTAAAATATTTATATTGAGTTTATTAAATATTTTAATTGCTTCAGCGATGTTTCTTGTTGTACGCTCAAAATTATAAAATGTCTGCAAGCATTTTTTGTATATTTGCGCGTTCGAATAATTTTTTCTCTATTGTAAGCGCATATTTGTACTTAAATTATAACATTCATTTTGGCTATTTCATCAAAAAATCCATTGTAATTTGGTTTAACAACTTTTAAATAAATTAAATAAATTAGAATAATTTATTAACCACTAGCTAAGTCCTATTTAAATAAATATTGAAATACTTTTAGTTTAAAGATGCCTGCCCAAGCCTACCCAGGGGGTATGCGTCATCTGGGGACGTCTGGACGTCCTACGGACGATGCGTGGACACTGGGTAAACCCTCTATTTATGTCAGTCAGTCTATGTACACTACACTGTAACTACGGCTATATTATTCGATATATGTATGTGTCTGTATTCAAAGAAACTTTGAAAAATAAAAACAAAGTTTTTAATAAAAATTAATTATAGGTAAAACAGTAATGTTACTGTGAAGACGCAAAAAATAATTTTTTGTTTTGTTTTATAAAATAAAAATTTATTTTTTAACACATTGATCAAAAATTGGTTTTTTGATTTTTTTCTTAATGTAAACATGTAATGCATGATGTAACATGTAATGCATAATACAATGTAATGTAATAAACATGTAATGCATAATGTAAACATGTAATGCATAATGTATGTAAACAAAATTTCTAATTTTTAACATTTGTTTTGAATATGAAATTACTTACTTATTCAATAGTCCTAGAAAAATAACCGCTCTGACAAAATTATAATTGTTTTCGAAAAATTATTTAAATAGTCAATATATCATATAAAACAAAATTTTAATGTCAAATATTTAAAATTTGTTCTCAGTTAATATTTTAATTGCTCGTTAACTTAAAGACAACGTGCAATTATTTTTCATTATATCCGGCGGCGTGAGGCAAATATGTTCGCCTACAATTTGGCGGCCGCAGCCAGCTAGGAGGTAGAAGCTATTGGAGGCGGCCTTCAAATGGTTTTGTCTCCAAAATTTGCCTCCTTATTGGCGTCGGTCTCCAAAACATTTTGCCTCCAAAAAATACTCTGGCTGCGGCCGGCAGTAGACAGGCAGAAGCCACTAAAGGCGGAAAAAAAGAACATTTTGTCGCTAAAAACTATTTGGGTCGCAGCCGCCGTCTTCTGTGGAAGAAAAGTGGATGCGAAAAGATTTACAACTTTATTAACACTGGTTAAAAATAAAATTGGTTCAGCCAGGAAAATGTTTTGCCCGGGTTAAGCCATCATACAACTTTACTTTTGAGAAAATGTTCATAGGAAACTTTTGAAAAGATTTTGTAACTATAGGGTTAGTCCTATATTTTTACATAATCTTGTAGATACTTTTTTTAAAATTGTCAATTTTTTTTTTTTATTATTGTTCTTTTTTATTTTTTTATATATTTTGTTAATGTTTAAATATTTCTATTATTGTTTTTTTTTTATATTATTTTATTTCATATATTTTTATTTTATTCCTTTTTATTATTTTATTATATCTACATTTTATCCTTTATCCAGATTAGCATTATTTAAAATAAATGTGGCTGCTCTCCCTTGTAATGTTTTCGCCTAATTTTCACCGGTAAAACATTTTTAAAGTAAGGTGAACATGAGTTAAAAAATATTCTAGGCAAAACATTTTTGAAGTTATGTGAACATGATTTGCGAAATATTCTTGGTAAAACATTTTTGAAGTTATGTGAACATGAGTTGCGAAATATTCTTGGTAAAACATTTTTAAAGTTATGTGAAGATGAGTTGTAGAATACTTTGGTAAAACATTTTTAAAGATATGTGAAAATAAACTGCAGAATATCCTATATTTTTTTAAGTTAAGTAAATATGAAATAATCAAAATAAAAAAATAATAATAATTATCAGAAAAAATCAAATAGTTACTAATAGTCGAGACTCAGTTTTAATATAAAAAGCAAAGAAGTTTTTGATTACTTGTTTAAAAGAAAATGTGAAAATAAATATAAGAAGACCTAGTGATGAAGCAAAAACCAAAGTTTTTATATTGTAGGTAAGTGTGTAAAAGTTTCAAACTTTTTTATATTTGGTTGTTATATGTTATTAGAAAGAGGTTAGTAGGATGAAATAGTGATATATTGTGAAAGTTATATAATAAATAAATCAATAAAATAATTAATAGTGAAAATTGTATAATAAGTATATAATACCACATAGGTTATGCACATTTTAGTATAAAAATTTGATTACAAATCTTGCTTAAATTTTGAACAATTTAAAAATGGCATGTTTGACCACATTTGGTCAACTGTAATTTTGTAATAAAACTTGATTGTTAATAACCGTAAGTATTTTGGTTTAGCTGAATTTTCATTCAGCGAAACCCTTTTATAATGAAAATAATAAATCTTAAGTGAAATATAAAAGAGCTTATAATAATAAATGAATAAATAAATAATAATAGAATTTTATAAAATAATATAGTTTTAATAAATGTCTATTTACGCAATATTGCGTATTTTGGCGTAATTTTGTATTAAATACGTATACAGCTTTCTAAAAAGTTGCCTTTTAGAAAATTATAGTTTCTAATATTTTTTGCAACGTTTTCTAATTTCAACAAAACGTTTAGAGTCTTTTATATAACTTTTAGGCCGATTTTTTTTTGACGCGTTAACATAAAGTTAACACGGACTTTAACAAATTTTAAAGCGATAAAACTTATTAGCTTTTTCCATTGCTATTTTACGCATTTTATCATTGCTTTTATATATAAACAGAATATACCCATTTCTACAGTTGATTTCTACTTGCGAAGGCAATGCGACAGCAATATCATTAACATATTTTTTATTAACAGTAATTACTTAGTTATTTCAAAATCAATTACATTTAATTGTTTAAAACAGATCAATTAATTAATCCGGTACAAATTCCCGAGCTGCTCATTACTTATAAAACAATAAAATAGGAAAAAATATTTATAGTTTCTCGGTGTTCAAATAAATAAAAATTTGTCATCAAGAAAATATATTTTATAGGTTTATTAAGTTAATAGGTTTTAAACTTGGAAAAAGTTGTATAATATACTTTTAAGTTTAAAAAACTTTTATGTTTTAATTATTTTTTATTCTTATATTCTTAATTAGATATATTTTTTGTCAACTATTTTGTGAAGTTATAATTGGAATTCAAATAGTTTCAGTTCCTATTATTCTAAAAAAACTAATAAATTATCCCAATAAAACACGTTACTCAGAGTTTTCAACCATATTACAAAGAGGGGGAGATGCTGCGCACCTTGGTGTTTGAGCTACCTTACAGATACGGAGTCAACTCCAGACATACTCAGGGCTGGTTTAAGGATTTTTTTTGTAATATGCAAGATCCAGGTTTGGCGCCCCCTACATAAAAAAAAAATATATTTGTTTTTATTATAAAATTATAATATTATGTGTTTTGGTAAATTACGCATATTTATTATAACCATTAAAATACATTAAAAACATAATATTTTATTAAATATTTATCCACTTTATATAAAAATTAACTACAAAATTGTAATCTTAATAAAATAAATTTTTCATTAAAGATACTAACAAATACTTATCGTATCGTTTATCGTACAGTTTATCGTACAGTTTATCGTACAGTTTATCGTACAGTTTATCGTACAGTTTATCGTACAGTTTATCGTACAGTTTATCATACAGTTTATCGTACAGTTTATCGTACAGTATATATTGACAAAAAAATAAAACTAATCATCAAGAATAAACTGTTTTGTCTTTAGTTTTGTAAAGTGTTTTAAAATGAAGCGGTTTAAATTGTACTTGGATTCTTGTGTTCAGTTACTAATGTAACCATCCACAAAGGCGGTCCAGAAAAAGAGTCAATAGAACGTAATTTTTAATAACCTTTAATTTAGAAAAACTCATTTCTCACTCATTTGTTACTCTTGCCGTTAGCTATCAAAACGGAATGCAGGTTTTTGCACTTTTTTTAAATGCATTTGTTTCATATTTTTCAATTTTTTTCATGTTATAAAGAAGTTCAAAATGTTTGCTGTGATTTTCCATCTGTTCAAATCTTTCTGGACAAAGAATTAATTGCAGTGTCTAAAACTACAAAAAAGAAATTTACTTTAAAAGACTTTTTTACCGACTTTACAGGTTTATTAGTTAACTTTTTTAGAGAGCTTTGGATCTATGGTCAGTTTTTGTCTAGTTCTATTTCATTTGTAATGCAGTCCATTTTTCTACCTCATGTTTTCCAAAAAAGTCTCAACACTTTCAATTAGTTTTGAAGCGCTCAGCAGATTAACAGTTTTCATCTGAAGTGTTTTGCTTACTAAATTAAACATAAACAAGACATCAAACCATACTGACCAAACTGGAGAGGAATTTGAAATCTGTGGGTTTTTTAGCCTTTACCATAGCGGTACATTTTTTAAAAGCATTAATCTTGAAATCTAACGTGGATTTATCCCATATTATATCATAAAGGCGTCTATCCTGCTCTCCCAACGGATTTCACTGAGAGATTTTACAGTCAGATTAATTACATGATTTGTTAATATATATTTGGGTTGATCCGAAACAATTTTCAGAATATTGATGAAAAAGTTTTCAGCTTCAGTGCAGGGAAGTGCTGCATTATTAACAACAAGGTTTAGTGAATGGCTTTCACAAAGAACAAACAGTGCTCGTGGGTTTGCGTCAAGGACTTTTTTTTGTACGTCTACATTCTTTCCCTTCATGTTTGATCCATTATAACAAAATGGCTACACATATTTTGTAAGGATATTTCTTTTTTTTAAACCTCGTCTAAAAAGCAAGTTATCAACTTATGCCCAGATGTACAGTATCGGACAAAACGAGTGCAACCAAATAATGCTAGTTTAGTTTCTTTATATAAAAGTGCTGCATTTTTCCAATTTAGAGAAATAACTATGTAACTGTTTAGTGACAAAGTTCTTCAAGTTTTATTCATCACAAAGTTCATTATTTGTACATGAATTAAATAATTTAATAAAATAAATTAATCACAAGTATTAAAAAAAGTTGATTTCCTTCTGGACAAAACAAGTGCAACTTGACAAAATGTTGACCAAGCTATATTCCGCTATCAATATTTCGTGGCGAATCCTTTGTTGTCAATCACAGACTTGCATCTTCGAGGCATAGATTCGATCAGGTGATCAATGAAACTTTGTGGAATCGCTGCCCAGACCTTTTGGATTTGTTCAAACAGTTGATCCTTATTACGAATACCTTCACGATTAATTCTGCAGTTGACGATCTCCCACAGGTTCTTGATAGAGTTGAGATCTGGAGATTGAGGCGGCCAATCCATCACAGATAAGTGGTTTTCTTGAAACCACTGCTTGACTACTTTTGCAGTGTCTTTCGGATCGTTGTCTTGCTGAAAAACCCATTTTATTGGCATATTCCATTCAGCATGAGGTAACATAACATCTTTCAGGATATTTTTATACATAAAACGGTCCATTATTCCATCGTTTCGATGTATTGGACCTAGACCGTTAGCAGAAAAACACCCCCAGACCATTACATTGCCTCCACCATGCTTCACGGTCTTATGGCAGTAACGTAAATTGAGGCGTTTTCCGGCCGGTCGACGTACACGGCAAATGCCATCGCTTCCAATGATGTTGAACTTCAATTTATCACTGAACAGAACAGTTCGCCATTTCTACACATTCCATTCAATATGAGATGTAGCAAACAGGAGTCTTTTCTTCTGGTTTTTTTAGTGAGTTTCTTCATCAGCGGTTTCTTTGCAGGGGATCGAGAAAACAATCCGGCTTCAACAGCACGTCGTCTGATTGTTCGGTCCGATACAGGCAACTCTAATTGCTTTTGTATCTCGACTGATGGTATCCATGGATCCTTCTTGACGGATCTGACGATCATAGAATCCTCTCTAGAAGTGGTGGAACGCGGTCTTCCACCTTTGTTATCTGCTGCCAACTTCCCCGTAGAACGATATTTGGAACATTGTCTTGATACGGTCCATTTTTTCACACAATATTTATCACAAATACTTTTTTGTGACATTCCACTTATGTAATCGCCAATAATTTTTTTCTTAGTTCCAATCCAAGACTGTCGGGAGCCATTTTTGCACTTGAGTTCATAAAAATAATAAAAATAAATAATCACGCTTCTCAAGGCTTACCGTGTTACATTTACCTTGTGATGATACAATAACGCTCTGTGAAACAAAACGTCTTGGTTGGATGTGGACTGTATTGATGTAATGAAACACTTGTTGTATTTCACTTCTTGTATTGATGTTCTTCGATAAAACACTTTGATAAAACTCACTTCGATAAACTGTCTTGATAATGCCGACTGATGGACTTCCATATACTGACTGAATTGCATGTCGATTTACATGTCTCTTATATAGTAAAATGAACCTGTGAACCTATTCTGGAAGATTCTAGATGCTTCTTTTCGATGCTTCTGGAAGCTTCTGGATGCGTCTGGATGCTTCTGAATGTTTCTGGATATTTCTGGATGCTACTGGATGCTTCCAGATGCTTCTTCTGGAAACTTCTGGAAACTTCTTTCCTTTAATTATTAAAAACTTCCGTGACGTTGACACGGACCAGACTTAAGAAAATGAAACAAACCAAAAAAGTTGCACTTGTTTTGTCCGCTGCAAAATGGCACTTGTCAACGAAATTCTGCCTGTGTGCTGTCACCTGTCAGCTGATTGCTCACGTCATGGCATGCTATGACTCCAGACTCCTGAACTGTTTGCTGTGGTAGTATAGTTCGTTTCGTTTTTAAGACATGTAAAATTAGGAACACTTTTTAGCATTGTTCGATGTTGGTTGCAAATGTTTTGTCCAATACTGTATCTAAGACTTGAGCAAATCCAAGAAAATGTTCCCTCACCTTTACTTCGGAACTGTATAAACAAACAGAACAACAAGTAATATTTGTTTTTTACAACTTTTCAACAATGCATTTAAGAATTATAGAATAACACAAAGCTTACTGCAGGTCACACAAGTTAAACTCAGTAACCTTACAGGAAGAACAACCTATAAACTTATTTTGAATATTTTTGCCTAATAATGTAATGAGTTTCTTTAGCAGTTGCCCGATGAAGATGTTTAAAAAAATAGTGTCAAATTTTGAAATATCTTCAACAAGTTTTAAAAATTTCCATTGTTTTCTTTGTAAACTGTTCCACTTGTTCCACGAAAAGCTAATCCTTGAGTACCAAGGAATTGCACAATAAAGAGTGAGGAGTTAAAGCTAAAGTTTTTGTTTTAAAACAAGACTTTTTAAGGTATTTGTATTCAATTTATTTTTTCAAGAAAAGGCTAAACCTTAAATAAAAATAGTGAACTTAACTTGTAATTAACTTTTTATTATACAGAAAAAAAATTAGCTGCTTCATCAGGAACGGCTTTTAAACCCTGACACTGAACTTTCTCATGACGTCTTCTGCTCTTAGAGTATAAGTTGTTTTAGTTTCGGTTTGCTATGATTTATAAAATGGTGAAATATAAACCCAACATCCAACATAAAAAAAAAATTATAAATATAGAGCACAATGGTTATTAAGGCAGAAATAAAGATATTCTATCAGCTCTTTAAACTATTATTATTATTATTATTGTGGTTATTAACTAACTTGATAGTAATAAATGCACTCTTATATCAAATCTTGCCTGCAATTATTACTGATTGTTGTTTGGACCAATTTATTCAATGTTTTTGCTTGCTTTTGTCTTCTCTCTCCGTATCTAATTTGTGTTTTCTATAAAAAAAAATCCGAAGATTTAATTGAAGCGCAGAACAAGTACATACAAAACCAATAGTTTAAAAAATAAACTATAGCTCCCCTGAATGTAAATTTACAATTACAATAAACATTTAACATACAAAAAAAAAAGATTTAAATAAACAATTAACTCACAAACTTATTCTTTCAACAATTAACTCACTACTACGCTTCGATCTAATTATTTTTTATTGAAGTGCTAAGCAAAAATGTACAAAATCAATAGTGTAACATATAAAATTTGGCACCCCTAATATATAAACAACTTAGTACTTGTACACATTATAGACGCTAAAAATTATATTCAAGTTGATTTTTTTTTAAATCTTGCACCGGCCCTGGACATACTTATCACAATGGTCTGTTAAAATTTGAACGATTCGAAGTTGAGTTTTTTCAAAATCCACTCAATTCTTAATCTTTATTTTTTATGATGCATACATTAGTAGTTTATTGTGCGCGGATGTAATTTTGTTTACATCTGATTAGTGTTTGCAATTTTGAGTAAAAAGTCTAAGAAAATTAATTTTGAAAATCCTTCGCGCTTATATTCAATAATTTCAAAAGAATGTAAAATTTTAAATTCAACTGTTGGAATTGTCATAATAAATAAAAATAAATAACAATAAAAATAATAATTCAAAGAGTATTAAAAAAGGAATAAAAATTCTAAATTCTAAAATTGCAAGACAAAAATACAAATAAGACCACATGAGAAATGGAGGCAAATAGAAAATTTTCTTGAAAATCTTATTTATAAAAAATTTGTGCAATTTAAAAGACTTACTGTAAAAGATTGATCGATGCTTCCAGTAATTCAATAGTATTACCAGTCAAATTGTTTTAAAGCATCTGACAGATTTAAACACATTTGAGTCTAAAAAGTTGTTTGCTAGTCCTTGTATGGCAGACTATCGGCAGTTTTGGTTTAAAAAACTCTCTTTCTGATGTTAAAGTTTGGTTATACAACAAATCAATAACCAACATAAAATTAATAATAATATCGTGAAGAACAAGATCATGACTAAATGTTTCGAAAAACATCTTTTCCTTAAATAATTAAAAAAAAGAAGACTACCTTTTTTTTTGGCCAGATCTGGCATCCTTCCACTATTCCAAAATGTATTGGATTGATATAAGAAAAATAGCATAAATGTCCAAATGATGCTAATCCTCTAAACTGTGAGGAGCAGCTTTTTTGAATAAAGATGATATTTAAAAAAATGTTGTCTGTTATTAATCAAATTAGCAAGAATAAAACTAAGCATTGTTGCTTGCTCCAAAAACTGACTTTGAATTAAAAATTATAACAAACGAAATAATTTTATGTCAAGTATTTAACAACTGTTTTGGTAATGCTGGACCTTCTCTTGCATCAAACTCGTAAATTATATATTCAGTTCTTTTAATAAAGGTGACTTAGCACGTAGAGTAATCATTGATCTCTCTGAAGGATTTGATTTTTTTGGCCACAGTATGTTAATTTCAAAAAAAACTTTTACGGGATTCAAAGTCTGATTTATAATTAGATCCAAAGCTGTCTGTGTAACAGAAAACAGTCGGTGCAAAAGTCCATGATATAGTGTGTCGTGTCTCACAGGAATAATTGCTGGAGCCATCATTATTTTAACTATAGAATAATAATTTGCATAAAGCTTTATCAAAATTTCCCTTCATAATGCATGATGACGATACTAATTTGTTTTTTATTCACTCCGATATAAAGGTTCTGTTCCAAACTATGAATAAGAAAGTTTTTATCTCTGGTTTAAATAAGCATTCTTTGAATTGTAAAAAACCAGCTTTACTTTCTTTTATATAACAAGACAAGAAAAAAATATCTTATCAAAATTATCAAAATTTTTAAAAGCATCCTTTTAATAATTCTGATAATTTGACTCAAGTAACAATAACAATCGTATCAATGATATCAAGGTTAGACATCAAGGTTATATATCAAGGTCAGATACCAAGATTAGATATCAAGGTTAGATATCAAGGTTAGATATCAAGGTTAGATATCAAGGTTAGATATCAAGGTTAGATATCAAGATTAGATATCAAGGTTAGATATCAAGGTAAGATATCAAAGTTAGACATCAAGGTTAGATATCAAGGTTAGATATACCCACACTAAACTTATTTTAGATTTTAATAATTATGTTTAAGTTAAAAATAACTTACTATCAAACGTTTTTTCCGATTATTTTTCGTTAAAATTTTCTTAAAAGCATAACTTTTTATTACTAGACTATTATTCAAGCTCAATTAGTTCAAAAAACTTAACACAAAAGTGCAAAAGACTTAAACGGCAAACAAAGGACACTCAAAAAGATTCATGTTATTATTTTTACTGGATATAATGTCCCTTTAGTCTGAGAATCTAAGCCAACAGCTCAGTGAAGGGTAATGCCAACCTAATGAAAATCTTTACAAATGATACCCAGTTGGGTCATTGCTTCTTTAAAAAAAAATTCATTTGCATCTGACTTATATAAATCATTTGAGCCCATTCATCTTTATTGCCGTTAAGTTGATGTGAATCTAGGCGTAGAAGAATTGTACCATGTATAAGAAACTGTGTTTAGTTATCCACAAGGCAAGCTATATTTTATAGGTATAAATTGTGCTTTTAAGCTCGTACTTTTATACCCTTTTCTGGACCTATAACCTATAATTAATACTGGGCCCCAGTATCTATTATAGGTTATAGACATTTTTGGTGCGACAAAGAGGAATGGGATAACAAACTCATTATAATCTGCTCTTTTAGTAGTCATACACTGCCAAATATAGCATGACGAATTGTAGAACGAACAAGTGATTGAGGCATGACATATTCATTGTGGGCAAATATATGATGGTTTCTTTTGGTGGAGTGCCTCTTTACATTGGTTTTCATTTGTGAATTTTTGTTGTTCGATCTTTCCGTAAACGCTTAATTGCGTCCAATTTTACCATTGTCAACTGGCCTCGGCATCTTTAGTTGCATTCCTTTTCAAATCATTTTGATTGACTCTAATATTGATCCTAGAAGTTCAAGACCTAATTTTCTTCCAACTTTCTAGAAACAGTTTATATATCTCCGGTGTTCCATCCTTTAGATGATTTTGTAAATAGACTCCAAGACTTCAAGAAGTTTGGCTGTATTATTAGTCTTATTAACTGCAATCCGTAAATACTCTTATTTTGTTTCATGAAAGTTAAGACACTTATTGATGTTGAACAACAATCTAGCACATTTAGTGCCATCTTCTTTCTCTGGATAAAATCAATGGTATGTGTGATTGAGGTTGATCAAGAAATGCCTATCCAAACACAACTTTGCAGATGTTAATGTCTGATAGTCCAGCAATAAAAATGTCTTCTATGATGACATCAGTAAAACCAACAATGTTTCTGGGTGACAATAGTATTGCACTCTGTAGTTGCAATTTAAATAAAAAAAATTGATTTATCTTTTTTTGATGCATCTTGTCCAATAAGTGGTTCATATTTAGTGCTTTGTCTTTGGAGAAAGTTGATATCAGTCAGCCATAAGCACAAATGCTTCACTAGAATCTTTAATGACGTGTTTGCATCCTGCAGCCTGGCAATTTAAGCTGTCGTCATCTTGTGAAATAAATAAAAGTTAGTAAAATTCTACCTTTTTGTATGCAAATCTTGAAGCAAACATAAACAAAGTACTACTTCAACCACTAACATAAAGGTTTTTTCAGACAAAATAGCTCATGTATATTGTATGTATCTATAACACCTATAGTATTAGTTATCGTAAGAAATATGTCATATTTCTTCAAATATAATAACAATACAATAAAAATGTAATCTTCTTCAAGAGCAAGGTATCCAGTAATATAACTTGCTGCTCAAAATAATTTCACCGAAAATTTTGAAACGTTTTATAAATGAATCTGACAACAATATTGACATCTTGTGAGGTAAATGTGTCATGCTGTGAGATAAATATGTAAAAACTATTATAACGAATATGGTCCTAAAAATTGAAAATTAAAAGTTATTTCTCTAATACCTTAAAAACTTATTATTATGTTAAAATTTATTAAAAATACCCTAGATTAACCGTATTAATAGGTACATATAATTAAGATTATATATACCTAGACTATATATACCGAAAAACATTTAATAACGTTTTTACGTCACGCTGTGACATTTACTACTGTTTAATTAGGTGTGTACTTGATAAAATTTAAATTAAAGAATCGCTTTTTAGCTACAAATTTATGGAAGCAATGTCGGCAATCTTGTTAATTTCAAGTTAGTAGTTCAACTCATTTATACTAATTAATAATAGTAACAAAGCTATTAGAAAATTTGTGTCAAGCTGCGCATTTTTAACATTTTTTTGCTTTTATAACCAAGCTATTGACTAACAGTTGTTATTCAGCAAACTCTTGACTAATCGTTTTTGGTTAGCAGTTTACAATAGTAAATTTTATTTGTAATGAATTTGTTACAATTTTAAGCAAAAAAAGTATTTTGAATTTAAACTTTTATTGATATCTTTTGCTTTTTTTTTAGTGACCAGATAATAAAACAAAAACTTTTTAAGCGTTTTGAATCAAAGACATTAGACATTATAACAGCTAGAAGTTTTTGCTCGAAGCCCTTTAGCAACGTATGAGAAAATATAATGATGGTAAGAATATAATAATTTTTCAAAAAAGTTTATTATTAAATTTGTAAGATTGTCTCATTAAATGAATTTTATTTATTGTAGTCGTGGCGCAGTGGTTAGAGTTATGGCTCAGAACCAAGAGGATCGTGGTTCGATGCCGGCTCTAGCCGAATAAGTGGTATGGGTAAGAAAAGAGGCTTCCTAAGATCTTTCCTTAAGAACTTCCTTATTAAATGCTCCATCCCGGCGCTCTGTAATAAAACCGATAGATCTTCATGAAGCTTCTTGATAACTAAAAAAAACTAATAATAAACTAAAAATACTAATAATAAACTATTAAAAATAAAAAAATTAAAAAAACAAAATTTGTGAAAATTGAAAAAAAAATTTGAATGCAAAATTTAGGGAATTAATGAATCTTCTAAGCAATATATATATATTGATTGTATGAAATGAGTCATATTATCAATATATTTATATTGCTTAGAATCAGTTAAGACATACTGATGCAATCAAAAAATACGAAAAATCACTACCAAAATATATAAAAATATATTTTATATATAAATATATGATGATATTTACAAATTAATTTAATTATTAATGTAAATTATTAATAGTATTTATTATTAAATTAGTTTATTATTAAAGATATAACAACTTTTGTTATAACAACTTGTTTTGGGTTAAATCAAAAATAAAAATAAAAACATAAAATTTTTTAAAATTTTACAACCATCATAGCCATTCATATAGCGACCAAATTTATCTTCAGTCATATTATTTCAAATAACTACAGACCAATTTTCATTTCATTTCTTGGCCTACATATATCACGTTAGCTTCTTGTTAACATTCTCTTTCTCGATTTTGTCACTGTATTTGACAAAGTTTCTCACATAAGACTACTATAAAAGCAATAGTTTTAGCGTAACATAAGTAATACTTTGAAATGGATTAAAGCATTTCTTTTAAATAGAATGCAGCGTATTCTTCTTGAAAATATTACATCGGATTGGAAAAAAGTCACAAAAAACGTTCATCAAGGTTCAGTATTTGGTCCGACCCTAAAAAACAAACACACACACTATTAAACGTCAAATCAATGTTTAGACGAATTGTTTAGTTTTGGTCAAATATCGGTTAAGAACGAAATCCAGATTAATGTTCAGAAAAATAAAAGCATAAAGTTAGGTTTGTAAACCTTTAATCTACGCTTAATAAACGTATGCATTAAAAGGATTAACGCGTATGCCAAACTTTACATAAAATTAAATCCTTTTAGCGTATACACTTATTAAAAGTCTATGAAACTTTTACAAAATTGACATATGTTAGTCAATATTGTAAACGTTTAATCAATGTTTTATAAACGTATAAGTTAATAGGTTTGTGATTTTCTTTTTATATGATTGTATGTTTTAATTCTCTTAATGTAAACGTTTATTAAACGTTTACTAAACCTATGCAATACTGACTTATAATAGTCAATATTGTTAACCTTTAATCAACTTTAAATCAAGGTATACATTAAAATGCTTAAAATGTAGCTTCAAATCAACCGTCGATTTTTGGTCAGTTAATAGTCGCTAACATTTTATCTATTTTTCAACTAATTTCGACTAAATATTTAGCTATTCTAGACGAATCTGAGTTTACTGGGTATTTACTATCTTCATTAATAATTTACCATAATAATTTGCAGCAAAATTAATTAAAAATATCTGCACGATAATTTAGCGTATGTGGCACAAAATTTATATGCTAACTGATCTAATAATGTCAAGAATAACAAAAAAATAATAATAATAACAAATAAATAAAGTAAAACAAAAACGAAACCCAAGCACAATGCGAGTCTTAAATTGCTTGCCTGCAACACAGCGCGCTAAACCACTGCACTACTATATTGTGAGTTTTATGATAAAAATGATATCAAATAATAAGTTGCTAGTCATTATATAAAAACTAGAAAAGCTAATATAAAGTAAAATTATCAAATATGAGAAATATTTTGACTAAATATAGTGTCATAAAATGTATCTCAAAAATTATAACGCGCTTAAATTCGGTAGTGATGTAATGGTAGAGTGCTTAACTCGTAAGTAAGAGATTCCGAATTCAATTCCCACCACGTCTTTGGTAGTACCGCAATCAACTTGTTTCTCCGCGCAGCGGCATAGTTTGTTAAGATTCGTGTTTTGGAGTTATTAAGTTGAGAGAGAGTTGTAACCACAATTAAACTAGCCTCCTCGACTGTTGCAGTTTTCTCGGGGAGGTGAATCAACATTAAAAAAAAAAGAGAAAGTAGAGGTAAAAATAATTAGTACTGTTATAACAAGTTAGAATAAGTAGTGGATGTATGGCTATCACCCATTTTTAAGATTGCAATTGATCATTAAGGACTTTTTTGGGAGCTTGAAACCTTCACTACGCGTGTCTTTGCATAAGATCTCATTGTCTACACTTTACGTCAAGCCATTCAACATAACTGTACTTTATTACAATAATCAAATATCCTGAATTCTTTCCCAACTCAAGGACGACACTAACAATTTCAGAGCTCATATAAAGGTATTACAATACCTTTAAATAATCTCTAACGCGCGTGGAGTAGCAATATACATACAAACGAACATCTACACGTATACATATTTATACTCGCCTACACGTTTATTTCTAGACATCCATATATAAATATACATATATAATGTGCATTAAAGTTGAGAACAGCCAATAAAAAAATTGCAATTCAAGGTAATTTATCATTAATAGTGAGGTTGAGATTTTTCTCTTATTTATAAGTAAATTTATAAGTAAAAAAAGGAGCCGTAAAGCTCAAAACTAGCATAAAATACTTCGTTTGTTAAACACATAAATGATGTATAAAAATGATTAATCAACAAATATTAAAAATATTGATCTTACGTGATGGAAAGAGGCATATCTTTTCAAAAAGAGTTTTAATCGTTTGATAATTCAGAGGAAGCAGTAAACTCGTAACATAATATATGTATACAACTACAACTCAAATAAAAAATTACTACTAAGTAAGCAGAGAATTAGAATAATATCGTAAAGTTAATAAATCAGGTAAAAAGCATAATATATTTTGAAGAACTCATAGTTACTAAAAAAACGTCAGTTTAAACAATTTTGTTGTCAGAATATCCATAGGAAAACTAGTAAAACTGCATAGTACACTGACAAGCTAACAAAGTATTTTAATGTATTATTTGTAGTTATAGACTTCTAAGACTTATAAGACTTATAGAGTTGTAATAAAATTTAAGTTAAATCAAATAAATCAAAATTATTCATACTAGGATTTAAAGTCGGCGCGAAGGGTGTGTGTGGCCTCCTTCCCCCCACTTAATGAATATTTGCACCATTAGTCGGAAAATTATTTCCTTTTTGTACCTTCACTCAGCAAATTGGAACTTTTTTTTAGATACATGAAATGGGACTTAAAAGTTCTGTATTTGGCAAATTAAAAAATTTGTTGACTTTAATTTTTTTAATCGGCAAAACTCGTAAGACAACCATCGACCCACTTGATACCTACTCGTGCCGGCCTTTCTAGGATTATCATCAATATTTATAGTGGATTGATTATTAACATATAACTTGAATTTCGTGTAAGTTATTTTTGTGAAAATTAATTGTTTTTTATGATTATAAAAAGAATTAATTATAGTTATAAAAAACAGTTTCTACGAAAATTATTTACTTGAAATTCAAATTACATGTTATTACAAAAGTTAATCGATCCTTTATAAATATTGTTGATAGTCCTAGTAAAATAACTTAAATTTTTGATTTATTGCATTTAACTTGAATTTCATTATCAATTAAGTCGATATAATTTACAAATTGTATTGTTATATGTCTTAACTAAATTTATCTATGCATGAATAAACGTTAAATTAATTAATAAAACTTCTCCATTTATCATTTATCTTCTCCATTTGTAATAGAAAAGATGTTTTAGGCTCTTTAAGAATTATAATGTAAACTGAACTGTGTGTTAGCAAAATGTTTACCCTACTTTTATCATATGTATATAGTTTATATTTTTATTTGTGTAAATAATAATTTTATTTTTATTTTTTTACAAATTTTATGTTTTATTTTCTAGGATTATTCGCAAAATTCTCAACAAAATGAAAGTTGGTTAATAAAAAGAAAGTATACGACAATTGCATTCGCAGTTCAAAGTTTAATTTTAGGCATGGAATACAGCGTAACACTTTCAACTCTATGGTTGTATATAAAAGAACTAGTAAACACCGAATCACCAAAATTATTTTACACATTAATATCTTTTATATATATACTGTCATATACCATAAGTACTCCAATTATTGGGATAATAATTGATCGCACTCGTAAGGTTAAAGTTTGGTTTTTTGTTTGCAACTCTTTTTTAATTGTTGGAAATTTATTATACAGCCTTCAGTTTTCTCCTTGGTTTTTAGTTGCTGGCAGATTTATATCTGGTTGCTGTGGTTTATATTCTGTTATGACTGCTGAGATCATTAGAAGTTATCCATCTAGTAAAACAACTTTTCAGTTATCAGTCCAATCACTAGCTTTTTACCTTGGGTTTATTATAGGACCTTGTATTAACTTTTTTTTCTTAGAAATTGACTTTTATATTGGATGTTGGCATTTAAAAAACGTCAATTTTATTGGAATATTTATGACCTTAGTTTGTTTAATCATGTGTTTAATTTCTTTTTTAATGGTTCACGATTTATCAAAAGAATTCGACTTAAAAGAAGAAGAAGAAAAAAAATCTGAAAGTTTTCAAGTTACTCATAGCAAATTATTAGGAGAGTCTCCAGTACCCTTGATAAATATTGAATTGGTCTCTAATAAAAACGAAGAATCTAATGAAATGTTACTTCCATTTATTTTTTCAAAAGCAAAAAAGCGTCGAATTAGTAATGAAACAGATAGTTCATTATCTCATTTAAGTATTTTTAAGATTTTGAAACTGCTGTTTACATCCTTTGATACTTCGTTGTTATTGTTTAGTACGTTTATTATACTGCTTTTCCTCGTCACTTTCGAAATGTGGTTGCCGTTGTTTGTTATAGAGACTTTACAATTGTCTCATTTAGAATTAAACGTTTGCATTTTTGGTTCAGGTATAAGTTCCGTTTTTATTTTATTGTTTTATATCTGCATACCTTTATCAGAAGAGAAAACCTTTATTGTGGTTTTGATTGGACTATTTGGTCTTTGCATAATTAATGTGGGTTACATTGTTTTGAAATACTTTAATTCTAAACCACTACAACTAATTTTTGGCATTGCGTACATGATTAATTTTGCTGGAGCATGTATAATACCAGAGGTTTTTATTACAAACACATTAGCTAGATTTGTTAATTCAAAAAACCAAGCTTTTGTGGATGGGATACGCAATTCAATGTTTTCGGCAGGAACGCTAACAGCATTTTCAAGTGCTGCGCTTACATTTGAATACTTGAGTTTATTTGCATCTACATTTATTGTACTAACATTATTATTAATGATTTTGTTGGTGGCAAGAAGAAAACATTTAACTGATCCAAAACCAATATTTTAGGATTTTTAAGAAATATACAAAACTTTTGTTTTAATAAGTTTTTATTTTATAGAGAATTTTTAAGAAATATACAGAAATTTTATTTTTAAGTATTTTTAAGAAATATAGAAGAATAGAAATATATAGAAACAATTATTTAAAGCACTTTTATTAAGAGAAATAATTTTATCTTTGAAACTATTTAAAATATTTACTATTTATTCGGCTCATACGATCAAAAAAAATCCAAAATGATCGATTGCTATTTATCCAGCTAACGATTGCTGCTTTAAAACTGTTACTGAAGGTGATTGAATTATTTCATTTGGCAGAAAATACTATAAAACTGCTATTCTATTGAAGTAAAGGTTTTCACTTTGTTTTTGCTTTTTTATTTCCTTGTAAAACATTTAAAACAATGATCTTTTATCTGATTGCCCATTATTGCAAAATGATTGTCTATGGTTAGTTTTTCAATATTATTTGCTGCTTTAGATCACCTGTAAGGGTCTTCTTTGAAGTAGTGCAAATAGGTCTTTTCAGGTCTTCTTTCCAGTAGTGCAAATAGGTCTTTTAAGACTTTGAGACTTCTTTTATAAGAAAGATTTCTAATTAACACTATTATTTTGGTGGTCATTAGCTGAATTCTTTTGATATTTTTACAACCAGATTGGAAATATGGAGACTAAGCTGGATTAGTAAACTCTAATAATGTGCAAATAAAAGATAAACAAAGGCATACAAGTAATTAATGGTAAAAACTAGCAAAATAATTCTTGATCAAATAAGCATTTGTATTGTTAGTAGCAGTAATGACATAAATTTTCCACTTTAAACTTGGATTGAAAAACGCTCCAAAATCTCTTTCTGTGTGTGACTCTGTCAAACGCTTTTGTCTCTGTTGACGTTAATACTAAACGGCTTTTTGTTGTTATTGCCATGTAGAATAGTTTAATAACTAAAGCCAGTTTGTAATCTAGACTGATCTTGACTCCACAGCATTTGTTTTCATCTGGATCAATAGTCATACACTGACAGACAAAATGTTTTCTATCTTGAGTAATAGCAAAATGTTCAATACAGCAGACTTAACAGGAGGCTTCTTTGACATTGTCAGTTTTTTTTATTGTATGCTCACAATTCAAATGACAACTGCTTTTCCTAAAAACAATTGCAAACAATTATTAAAATGTATATACATACAAATATATATTTCACAGCTGTCCATTATGTATAAATTTATATGTTAGAATTATATTTGTCCAAGAAAGAAAAGTGTAAAAAGTGCAGGTGCTATGTTTAGACACCAGGAGTTATTTATTAAACTAGTGTAATGCAGTAGGTCGGGGCGGTAGGACGGGGCTAGTTGAGAAATTTTAACTAATTCTAACAGATCTCTTTAACGGTGCATCGGATTTACATTATTTTTTCACTATTAAAAAGTTAATTCCATTTTCTAAAAATGGCTTAGGAAAGAAAAACTTTTTTAGATTTGTTTGAGAAATTATTTGAAAAGTTTACCTAGCCCAGGGGGTAATTTGCAATAAAAAAATAATGCATTTCTGTAACTACAATAAACTCTTTTATAAAACTAAAATATACATACATACATACATACATACATACATACATACATACATACATACATACATACATACACACATTCATACATACATACATACATACATACATACATACATACATACATACATACATACATACATACATACATACATACATACATACATACATACATACATACATACATACATACATACATACATACATACATACATACATACATACATACATACATACATACATACATACATACATACATACATACATACATACATACATACATACATACATACATACATACATACATACATACATACATACATACATACATACATACATACATACATACATACATACATACATACATACATACATACATACATACATACATACATACATACATACATACATACATACATACATACATACATACATACATACATACATACATACATACATACATACATACATACATACATACATACATACATACATACATACATACATACATACATACATACATACATACATACATACATACATACATACATACATACATACATACATACATACATACATACATACATACATACATACATACATACATACATACATACATACATACATACATACATACATACATACATACATACATACATACATACATACATACATACATACATACATACATACATACATACATACATACATACATACATACATACATACATACATACATACATACATACATACATACATACATACATACATACATACATACATACATACATACATACATACATACATACATACATACATACATACATACATACATACATACATACATACATACATACATACATACATACATACATACATACATACATACATTTTCTTTTGAGGAAAAATTTGAAATTGAAAGTATTTGTAAATTAAAACTAAGTGTTATTTTAAAAACTGTAAAATGTCAAGAATAAATGACCGCAAGTATCTCGTTTTATTGTTACAGATAATGAGTTATTATAATCAAATGACATTTTAACTTAAATATACAATCTTACACAACATTAACTTGCTTTTTATCAGATAAAAATTCGGTTGCTAACAAGGGTTTAACTTCTAATGAGTTCCTTTAACAGATCATGATAACCTATCGAGTTCGAATAAATTAAAAAAAAAAAAAAGAAATTGAAAAAAATGATAATAAAGAACTTTTAACATCGAAGTGTTCAAAGAAATTATATATATATATATATATATATATATATATATATATATATATACATATATATATATATATATATATATATATATATATATATATATATATATATATATATATATATCTATATATATATATATATATATATATATATATATATATATATATATATATATATATATATATATATATATATATATAATTATTTTATAAATAAATATTTACAAGTGCATTGTTTCCTCACAAAACAACCCTGATAAACAATATATTGGCTTAACCGAGGGCGAGATAAATGGTTTTTTAAGCATCTGAGAGAAATATGGTAAAAATATTTTTTTTACTTTTTTGGTCCAAAATCGAAAAGGTGCCCGCGCATCTCACTTGAACGCCGTCCAACAACCATTTGATGCACATTATATTACCATTATATATACCTATCTTTCGTCTATTAGATGTTTTGTCACTTGATGCGTAGTTTGTGAGATATTTTAGTTGCCCAACTTGCCCCTATCCTTAACTAGCCGCGCTATACTCAATTGGCTTAGTTGCCACTACCAACCAATCAGATTAAACATTTCATTTTCCAAATAAGCTGTGAAGTGAAATGAAAGCTGGAATCTAGTTGCCTGGAGTAACTGGGCCCTTCTACTTTTCTAAATAATTCCTTTGGTGTCTAAACGTAATAGCTGCACTTTTTGCACATCTACATATGAGGTTTACAGATGAGCACATGTGCTTTATTCACAACCATAAAAAGCAGCACTTCTTTATAATGTCCTACATGATCCGGAGGCCACATTATAATGAATAAGGAAAATATATATAGGAACTTATCCTCTCTCTGTGTGTGCAGTAATAAACAAAGTTAAAAAGATAACAAAGCCAAACACAAGTACTATAGTGGTCATTTCTCACGTACTATCACTTTACAAAAGAATAATGCAAAGTCAATGGAATACTTACAGTCTTTCTGTTCTGTGAAGCAACTTTTTTCTGCTAGGTGTTGACGCGTCTAATTTTCTACTAAGAATATGAAGCACAGTGTCAGACAGTTTAAGTCATTAAGTTATCTAGTATAAAGGATGGTGGAGGAGAGCACAGGAGAGGTGATTTATGGTCCTCAGTGATAAGCAGCAAAACACGCTGTTGCTTATTTTAAAGGCCTTAAATTAACATATCAAATTCCTAACCCTACAGTTGTTGCAAACTGTTACTACCATTCCCATTATGTCTTGATATCTTACAGCTATCAGAGCAAGCTGGGACTTAAAGTTTTGTAACAATTAGAGGGCTAGAGTTTGATGCTTAAGCTTTAAACTGACAGAACATAAAATATTTTAATGACTAACATATATAAAATTCATACGAAAGTCATGAAACTTTGAAAGATTTTTTTAAGCTGAAGTCGGAGTTGGTATAATTTTTCCGAGTCCGACTCCAACTCCAGCCAAAATAGGCTCTGACTTCGACTCCACGACTCCGACTTCGACTCCACGACTCCGACTCCGTCTCCACAGCCCTGATAAAAACAACGCAGTAACTGAAGTAGCTTCTTCAGAAATGTTTTTAATTGTTCGCAGACGCAAAGTACCTTGAAGAATTGTATAACGATTTTTTAATTGTTGTTATGATAGTGATATCTTACGACAATGATATCTTACGAGTTATTTCTACACCTGAAGCAGAAAGTTGAGCTTTACCTTTGTATAAGCTGGATTTAATCGATAAAGAGCAGCTTCCAGCAGCAAAATCATCTTGCAAGGTAAAACTCTGCTGGAGTTTGAACACCTTGGTATTTGCCAGATGTAAACTCTCATTCACTTGCTGTTTGCAAGTGAATGAGAAGGTAGAACGTACATGAAGCTCTAACTTTGTAGGATTTAGCAAAAAAATTGATAATTCTAAAAGGTATACACAGGGCCAGCATTACCGAGGGGATAGAGGTGGACGTGCCCCCTCCCCCCTCCCCCTCTCAATCTCACTTTATTTCTAAAGGACTTTTTTTTGTTGTTAGAAAATTCTAGATATAGAGGACTTTTTTTAAAAATTGACGATTGTGCCCCTCCAATTCAAAACCCCGGTCGTCGCCATGGTATATGATAAAAGACATTTTAATGTACACTTTTTTTTATATTGGGAGTAAAATTTTGCTCTTGCTGTAAAGGATGATTCCACAAAAATCTTTGAACAATCAATAATTGATGTTAGAAAATTTGCTCCGAAAAAACGAAAAAATGATGTCATATATATGATTCCTACTACGCGTTTTTATTAAAAACTATAATTTAACAAACATAATCTCAATCCATTTCCGAAAAGTATTGAATACTGTAAATTTTTTTAAATTAAACATAAACAATAAAATATCAATTTTAAATGTTGTGTCTTAACTTTACTTAGCAGAACACTATTCTACAGAATACTTTACTTAGCAGAATACTATTCTACAGAATACTTTACTTAGCAGAATACTATTCTACAGAATACTTTACTTAGCAGAATACTATTCGACAGAATACTTTGCTTAGCAGAATACTATTCTACAGAATATTTTACTTGGCAGAATACTTTTCTACAGAATACTCTACTTAGCAGAATACGACTCTACTAATATAAATCCTTTTAACCAACCTTTATCAGTTCCTTTGCACAGAAAACAAAACAGCTTCTCTAATACTGGAATACTAAAGCTTGTAGCCATAGTGTACCTATCAGGCTGATATCAAACTTTGTTTATTCTCAAACTGCAACTATTATATTTTAAGAACATAAAATTTGACATAAATAAATCCCTTTCTAGACGAAGTTCATTAATTTCACTGTAGAGATGTTGTTTGTCCAATGTTGTAATAGGTCTTTCACTATCAATTTCTGGATATAAATCAAAAAAAGTCTCAGTGGAATTTTTTTTTCGTATCAATAAGAACACTTATTTCTATAAAATTGACGAAAAAAGTTAGTATTTACAACTTACATATTATACTTATATTTTATATAAAAGACAAAGATATAATTGAAGCGAAAATAAATACTTTATCCTTAACTTTCACTGGAATCATCAGTATTTATGGAAACAGTAAATTCTGAAAAAAATAAAAAGCACTGTATTTGTCAACAAAAAAAATTGTAATGTCTTATCTAAAAATATCACTAGAATATTATTCTAATGATATTTTTAGACATATACACTAAAGTTACAAACCATTTTGTCATTCATTTATAAATATTACTCAATAGAATTAACTTATTCCATTATTAGATGTCCTGCTTATTGCTGCAATTATTTTTTCAATTGCAAAATTAATTTCTTCTCTGTTTGATTTACCAGAAAGCTTTAGTTTTTTACACGCAGGGACAACCAATTCTGTCAAAAAAGTTCATTAAAAAAGACATGAAAGTTAATTAACAATAAAATTTTTTTGCAAATACCGAATAAGCGGAGTATTCAAAGTGATTTGAAACAGTCTTTGCTTTAGTTGTTCTTTGTTTAAATCTATTAATATCTAATATTTCTTTGAGGGGAACATAGTTTTTAGTATCAAAGATTGAAAAATTTTAGTTAGTATGTTTTTCAAAAGGTTTTTTTTACCTATATAATTTTAAATATTTTGGTATAAAAAGTACTAAAATTTGGATATTCATTCACCAATACTAAATTAAGGTGTAATGTAAAAGTAACCCACAAGTAATACAGTGTTCCGAACAAAGGTAGACATTTGATGAATTGGGAAACCACAGCTTGCTACATGCACTATTATCTGCAGCATGATTTATTGCATTTAACCACTTTCTTCGAAGTACTTTAACTTTAAAAGACTATATGAAAAAATCTTAACAAACTGCTACAGATTTTTTATGCTGCAGATAGTTTGTTTTCATCAATTAAAGATAATTAATTTAAAAAGAATACTTTTTAATAAGGGGGTGACCTCATGCCGACTGTAAAGATCCGTTTTTAGTAACAATAAAACTTTAAAATATTCAAAAAAGAAGAATTTGAATTTGATAAAATGACGGCTGCAATAACTGTATTTCAGTTGCTGACAAAGGGTTTTTAAATGTTTTAGTTAAATAGATACATAAATTTGAAAATTTACGTAGCTTTATGCTTATGATAAATAAGAATGTATTGGTAAAATTAGGGTGATTGGAGTCCAGGAAAGTTTGCAGCCCCTCCAACCCCAAATGTGAGGGTAATAAGTTTAAAAAGCTTAAGTTTCATTATACTTAAAGTCTTAAAAAGTTGACTGTAAAAAAAACTTACAACCCTTTCATTTTGAGGTTTCCCAGAAATGTTTCCGCAACTTTTTGCATAACATTTTTATTTGACATTCTTATGAACATGTTTAAATTTGGGGTTTTGACATTTTTTCGAGTGTAATTTCTGAAACATAAAGACAGTAAATTTTATTTTTAAATTTTTATAACTTTTTTTAATCTCTTTTGTAATCCTTCCTTATTAAATGCTTGGATTTCCTAAATAGAAAAATCACTTATATTTAATACTGATTTAGGTTTAAAAAATATGTTTCTAAAAGTATTTATGTCTTAAAATTTCTTTTTTATAATGTCTGAATTTATCCCAATTAAATTAAGTATTTTTAGATTTTCCTTTTTTTTGGTGAAATTTATATGATACATGTTAACCAAAAAGATTACCATTTATTTAAATCATAAAATCTTATTTGAGATTGTAAGTAAAGTATTAGTTTCGATTAACATTGAAAAGTCAACCTGCTTTAAAGAAACAAACCAGCTCTGTAAGTTTAAACAAGTTGGCTCAAGTAATTGCAATATTTTTAGTATGTATTATCTTAATATGTACCAATCATTAGTTTTTGGCATTTCTACCAGGGGTAAACTCAGACTTTATTTCTACCAGGGGTAAATTCTAGTAAGAAGGAAAGCAACAACTTTTAGGGGTTTTTAATACAGTAAATCTAAACAATCTAGTAATCATCTACTTATACTTTGCATTTATTTTATGTTCTAAGACTAAAAAATCTTTAAAAGTGATTTACTGATGTTACGTAACTATAAAAACGGTATAAGTGTATAAGTAACTTCGTGCTTGTTGCACCAAAAGTAACCTAAAAAAAGCGCCGTTCTTAACATAATATATTAATAATTAAAATAACATTTTTGCTTATAATAATATAGTTGTGAAGCACTAACAGAATAGCTCTGAAAAATCTTTATCTTTTCTATTTATCATAGACAATCAATGTCTATATTATTTATTATACCACTTGCTAAATTGTATAAAAAGTCATTAGCTGATCCAACTAACTACCGTGAGATAGGCATCACTTCAATTTTTACAAAATTGATTTTTGATAATCTGTTCAGAAATAAAAAAAACTCGTTTTCTTCAGTTTGACTTTCCTAAAAATAGCTTAACCTTACATGCCAAATTCCTTATTAATAAAACAATCAAACACTTCAACAACAACAATTCACCTGTCCATCTCTGTTCCCTGAATGCTGAAAAAGCGTTTGATAGCCGCAACTGGAACATTCTTTTTGAGAAACTCTACGATTATAAAAACTACTCCTGTATATTTTTAATACCATATTGTCATTATACAATAAAAGCAGTGCCTCTGTCTTTTTCCTAGGCTGCAAACCATATCCATTTTATCTAACGCTTTGTTATCCAATAGTATAAAGCTTTGGTTGTTCCAACACTAACGTATGGTCTTGAGCTTTGTAAATAAGAAGAACAATTATTGAAAAAGCTTGATATAGTAGAAAGAAACGCACTAAAGTTGCTCCTAAACTTTTTGAAAAGTCTTCGAGAATATTCTTGTAGACAAAATTCCAAGATGATTATATAACGTTTATCGTTAATGTTTGTCATAAATTTTATCATTAAATTTATTTACCTTACTTGTATTACATAGTGGGTGTTTTACAAATATATTCATAATTTAGAATTTAAACTAACTTTTTATTATTTTCTCAATAAAGTACGAACCATCAGGCCCGTACGCAGGATTTTTCGTGGGAGGGTGCGAAATTTGAAAAAGTGGACCATTTTTACAACATATCAAATATATTGCTTCCAAAATAATACACAAATATAAAATTTATAATGACACACAAGCTTAATAAGCACCGACACTGAGTTTGTGTGAAGTCAAATAATTTCAGTCAAAACAGATTGTAATTGTAGACGCCGAGGATGTTTTTGTGAAAATATATCAACAATTTTCTCTTCGTCGGTGACTTTACCATAGTGGATATGCATTAATGCAAGTGCAGAGAGTCTTTCTTGCTTCATACCTGCTCTTGAATGTGTATGGATCCTGCGCAATGCACTAGCACTACGTTCGCATTCGCAACTGGTCGCTGGGATTGAACAATAAATTTTTAGAAGAGTGAAAATGTTTGGGAATAACTCTTCATCGCATTCTTTTAATGCTTGCGCTGCCGTTGAAGGACATTCCTCCGGAGGTTTTGGAAACGATGCTTCCATCGAAACAACTCTTGAGGAAAAAAATCAGCAGAGTAAGTCTTCTGCATAAAATTCGACAACATTTTGAAGAGATGCTCCTCCCTCTTCACAGAGAGTAGATGGTACAAACCCCAACAGTTTAGAGGAGAGGATGGAAAGGTCAGAAAATTGACTCTCCGACTCTGAGCTTATGTGGTTAAGGAATGAAATGGCGAGATTTTGTCGATAATACTCCTCAGGATTAATCGCAGGAGCATTGTTGCGCATTATTTGACGTCCAACAACCCTTGGCTTTATTGGTTCGGTGTTGACACAACATGCCATTCGTTTGGCTTGGGTGTAGACATGCGAAAATTCTTCTTCCATGTTTCTTAAAATGTCTTTATAAACAGATTTCACCTCAGCAATTTCATGGTATACCATGATAATATCCACAGTGCAGCCTTGTAATTTCACAGTTCTTCCTTCCAAATGTGACAGGAATTGGTACATAGTCAAGAAACTTATAATAAAGTCAAAAGACGTAAGACTTATCAGCAGTGAATTGGCATTGTCTCTGGATGTTGTATCTCATGTAACATTTGTGAAATCTTCTCCGCGTGCATCTTTGTTCGCACCATACGCAATATATTCCAGAGCGATAATTTCGTAGCAGTATGCTTGATAAAAATGTCTGTATGAATCATGCTGTGAAGACCACCATGTTCTACATAGGTCAATGAGACCTTTTCTGGGTTTGGAAATGTCTGGTAATGCCTTCATGATGATTGATTGCAGAAGACTCTCGCGCTTTGGACTGGCAAGGAAAAATAGACAACAGTTCTTCAGTTAGGCAATGGTATTTCTTGTATTTGGAAGAGAACACAAATGGTCTATAACAAGATTAAGTCAATGTCCACTGCAGTGGACATATACAGCTTTTGGAGACTCATTTTAATCTTTCTCTGAACACCTACATTATCACTGGACATATTTGCAGCTCCATCTTATCCTTGACCACGAATGTTTTTTAAATCGAGATTGACGTCTTGCAGAAATTGAATCATGGTGCTAACATTGACTTCTCCGGTGATTGAAAGATGCTGATGTAGGATTTCATCATGTTTCGCAATAATTTGGAACGCTGCCAAAAAGTTACCCGGGTTGTATTTTATCGAATTATCAGATGCCAACAATGATTCTTGATCACCTCTTAGAGCAATGCACTGTCTTCCGCAGAAAAGGATTGCCTCAGCTATTGTTTTTACAATTTGTCGCTTCCTTTCTAGTATCAATGTTTTCATTTGGCTTCTTGATTGAATTACAAAACGTCTCTGACAAAATCATTGAATCGCGGTGGCTTATTTTTGTTTGATGCTGTTTTGCCTTCTCGTCTAACTTATGAAACGCGGTAAATGGTTTATTTACGAATATTCTCAAATTCTGTCTTTTGGAGATAGGAATCATTACCGAACAATGGATACAGTATGCGCCATTCAATAATGGACTGTAGACCATCCATTTGTAATCCGTCAAGTATCTTGCCTTGAATTGACGCTGACATTTGTGAAGAAATTGTGACGGAAAAGTATATTCTATAGGTGGCTTGAAGTGATTATTCAAGAGAACGAACTTTTGACTATCATCGATTGTCCTCATCGCCATACTCAATTCTTCATAATTCATTGTAGCATTCAATATTTTACCAACATTATTGGTGAAAGCGAGAGGTTCAGAATCTGATTGTTTGGTAGTACGAGATATTTTAGCGGGAGGACTATCAATAGAATCATGTTGTTTAGAAATTGCGGTATTAGTATTTGGTGCATTTTCATTGAGAGATAGATCATGATTTTCAGTTTTTTTTTTTGTATACCATCCATCTAGAGATTTACAAGTTTTAGTTGCTGATATTCGTTTTCTTTCATTTTGCTCTTTGCGCCCCATAGTTTATAAAGAGTGACTGAGTATGGTCAATTTCTCATAATAATAACTATGTAAATTTTAAAAAACTGAAATTATAAATATATCATATACTAATAATAGCAATATAAATATAAAAATGAAAATATATTATCAGATAAAATTTGTGCAACACCAGTAATTTTAGAAAAAATGTGGATGTACAGGATATATATATATATATATATATATATATATATATACATATATATATATATATACATATGTATATATATATATATATATATATATATATATATATATATATATATATATATATATATATATATATATATATATATATATATATATACAGCTGCGGACAAAACTACGTGAACGATTGCAAATAGTTTTTTTTAATGAAAATTTCAATGTCTTAAAATAAGTTTATAGTTTAATACTATATATGGTTGGATAGAGCGTTTTTTGCTCTATAAGACTGTGTAAAGTGTTCTCTAATAATTTGTTTAAAATTAAACATATCTAAATGTTCAAAAAGCATCAAATATTTTGCGCGACAAAACCACGTGAACGATTATACAAACGTAAAAGAATAATTTTACTAACATCAACAAATAATAGATTCTAAAAAAAAAAAAAAAATTATATTTAGTTGCATAGCCTTTAGAATCGATAACGACCTTGCACCGTCTTGGCATAGATTCTACAAGAGTTTCTAGTAACTGTTTTGGTAATGCCTCCCATTCATACGGCTCGAAAAAGTTCATCCGGTTTTTGAAATTTGCGACCTCCCAAGCGTCGCTCAACTTCAATCCATAAATTTTCGATTGGATTTAAGTCGGGAGATTGGGCAGGCTACTAACCGTTATGCTATTATTTATGAGCCAATTTTTTACAGTCAAAGCTGTATGTTTAGGGTCATTATCATGTTGATAAACCCAATTGTGAGGCATTTTTTCTAAAGCGTGTGGCAACATTTGATTAGATAATATTTCCCTGTACTGTAGTTGGTCCATTATACCGTTTACACGGTACAACGGACCAATTCCAGCCCAGGAGAAACACCCCCAAACCATTATATTGCCACCCCCAAATTTTACAGTTCCTATTGTATACTCTTTTGCAAATCTTTTACCTACTGGACGCCTAACATAACCTCGACCGTCGCTGCAAATCATGTTAAATTTACTTTCATCCGACCACAAAACTGTTTTCCAATTTTCAACCGTCCAGTTTAAGTGATCTTTAGCGAACTGTAGGCGATCTTTGACGTGCCTGGGCTTAAGGAATGGTTTCTTTGCAGGTCTGCGCCCATAAAGACCTCCTTCGTTTAAACGCCTGTATCGTTCGTGTGCTTACGTTTTCCATGCCTGTTTGCAGACGAATTTCAGGGGCTGTCAAATGTGGATTCTCAAGAGATTTTCGCACAATTTTTCGATCAGTACTAAAAAATAAAATGTTAAACATTAAAATTAACATTAACATTAATATTATTAAGATTAAATATTAAAAAAAATAAAATTAAAGGAATATTACCGCTTATCCGTAATACGTGGACGACCACCTTTCTTAACGATATTTTTGCTCTTTTCTCGATGTATAATTTTATGTATTTCACCTTTTGACATCTTCACATGAGCTGTAATTTGCCCAATGGACCATTTTTCTTCTTTGCGCAAACGCAAAACCAAGCTTTCAATTTTTGAATCAGTTTGACGAACCATTATAGTTTAATTTTTTGATGTTAAACAGAATAATCTTGAGAAATTTAAATGATTGTAAGTTCTTAGAATACCAAAACCACATGAACGATTTTTAAAAGCACTGATTTCGATGTGAATATAATATAATTTGCATCAAAAATGACGCTTTTATAAATCGTTCACGTGGTTTTGTCGCTCAAAATTTTCGAAATTATTTTAACGTTTATACATGTATGATTTTATACGTATTATTAAAGAATACACTTTACACAATCTTATAGAGCAAAAAACGCTCTATCCAATCATATATAGTATTAGAGAAAAAACTTTTTTTAAGGTGTTGAAACTTTTGTTTCAAAAAACTATCTGCAATCGTTCACGTAGTTTTGTCCGCAACTGTATATATATATCATACACAATAACGTAAAAAACAATTTAAAGCAACATGAAATATTAGTTATCATTGTGTCCAACAATAACATACATAATAATAAACAATATTTGCAATTATAAACAATGAAATTATACGGAATAAATAAAAAAAGGACATCTTACTACATTGGATGAGAAATAATTGATGTGGTAATTGAAACGTATAATATTAAAAGTGTAATATATAAAGAGAACTTAAAGAAAACAAATTAATTAATCTACGATAGCACCTGGTTGCGATAATAAGCAAACGCGAAACTAAAAACAAAATTGTTGTCAAGAAAAATTGTCGTGGCTGTATTTTCGCCGTTCAAAAATATTTTCTATATAAACAAAATGAATGACTGAAGTTAGAAAAAGGCTTCTATTTACGTTATAGACCCTTCAAAATAAATTTTTAAAAACTAAAAAGAAACTTTTTTTTAATAGTTCTTTGTACATTTTAGCAAATGCTATCATATAACACTTTTTAATTTAATTAATTTCAATGTAACCATTTTTACTTTTGTCTTGCAACAAAAATACATAATTTATACTTTTGCATCATGAAAACCAGCTTCGTCATAAAACCTATGAAAATGAACAGCGTACGAGCGTCATATTATTACGTTAATACACGAGGTATTTGTCAAATATTTCAAATTACTCAAATATTACAAAGTTATACATCAATGAAGCTTTCCATACAAGACCGGGTTTGAGATCTATAAAGATAGAGAATAGAATTCGGAGTAAGAAAGTGTCGAGCTCGTTAATAAGATGCAACCTATGCAAATGTTAATTTTGCAACGGATTTGAATAATGATTTCCGAGAAAGATCGGAAGTAATAGTTAATCCTAGAAGATAAAGGGTAGATCGAGTACATTACCGTTCATAAATATAGGAAGATCTAAATTATTCCGATATCAATTGGCTGAATAAAGTTGAGTTTTATTTGAATTAAAGTTCACCAGCCACTGTGAGCCCCATGCTGTAGCAGAAGTGAGATCCTTTTCAAGCTCAAATGCCCCCTCCAAACAATCAGAGAGTGTTGTCTTCTTATCATGACAAGAATAAATGGTAGTATCATCAACAAACAATGCCACTTTAAATGAGAGAATATTTGGAAGATCGTCAATGTAAATTAAAAATAGTATAGGGCCAAGGATTGAACCTTGAGGAACCCCTGAAGTTACAGAATAAGAAGAAGAGTGCTGTCCATCGAAGACAACTTTTATACTACGATTGGAAAGGAAGGATTCAATAATCTTAAAGATGTTACCAGATACACCATAAGAAGAAAGCTTATGGAGAAGATCAGCATACCAAACTTTATCAAAAGCTTTAGAAATGTCAAGAGTGATGGTCTTAACCTATCGGTTATTCCTGTTAGCAAATCAGCTGTAAAACTAAATGATCGAAGTCCATATCGATGATCAGAAAGTTATTAGATTCAAGATGAGAGATTAAATATTTGTTAATTAAAGATTTAAAAGCCTTGCTTATGATAGGAAGAAGACTAATTGGACGGTAGTTAGCCGAGGAACATAGCTCTTCAGAACTTTTGAAAATAGGGATAACAGATTCCGCTTTCCAGCATGCAGGAAAACAAGACTCTGAGAAGCACTTGTTAAATAGTTTTTAAAGTATGGATGACAGCTCCGGAGAACACTTCTGCAAGTCTGCAAGACTACAACAGGTATGCTGTCTGGACCACAAGCTGTAGAAGAGTTTATGCAGAAAATCACTTTAGATACTGAAGCTGGAGTGATACGAATGTCAAGCAACGGATCAACCTGTTTGACAACTACATCAGGTAGAACGCAACTAGTTAAATCAAGAGATGATATTGATGAAACGTTCTTAGCAAACAATTCAGCTTTATCTTTAGGTGAGGTGACAAAGTCTGAATCATACAAAAGAGGTGGAATTGAAGATTTGCCCTTGTTATTGATGCTATTAAATATTCTCCAGAAGTCATGAGAGCTTAATTTTTGTAATGAAATACGAGATATCATGACCTGAGAATAATGGGTTTTTGCGTGAGACAAAACCTGTTTACAATGGTTCCTAGCAGTAATAAACAGACGTCTGTTTTCTGGAGAATTGCTTTGCTGATAGATATGGAAGTAACGGTTTCAATTGGAAATTGCAGCAGCACAATGTGAGGAAAACCATGAAGAAGAGTGAGACATGACTTGGAATTGTCGAGAGGGAATAAGAAATTCCATGCTAGTGTAAATCCACGAAGTTATGTAAAAAGCACGTTTGTCAGCAGGAAGACGAAAGATTTCTACCCAAGGGCCATCACGAAGTAAATCACAGAAAGAGTCCCAGTCAGCATTAAGGTAGTTGTAAGAGGTGCATGATAGTGGGATTTAGATGTTGATAAAGAATGAGATAATAGTTTTAGAGAGATCAAACTATGATCAGAAGCACCTAAGAGTGAATGTGGAGAAACTGAGCACTGACTAAAATCAAAAACATGACATAAGTTGAGTAGAGAAAGTAAATGATTTGGGTTGTCTGGAAAACGAGTTGGAAAGTTGATTATTTGAGTTAGGGATTGAGAAAAGCAAAATTTGTGGGCTTTAACGTCTGCAGAGTCACTGACGCTAGAGTCAAGCCATTTAGTGTAGAAAATAAAAAATAACATCAAAAATTGCAGTCTTGAGATAAAGGAGAGCAGTATAAAACAAATAGAAAGGCAAAAGAGTGAAGTGGTGCCAAATAAAAGTACATAAAAGGATAGTTTGTGGATTCAAACCTAGTTTCACGACAAATGGATGAATTCTTACGAATGTAAATGCCCAGGCCAGTCATGTGATTATATGAGTCTTTACGAATTAAAAGAGGATAACCATCAATGCTAAGATCACAAGATGAGACAGCTGAACTCAAATTAGTCTCTCAAAGATCAAGTAGATTTGGTGAACTTTGCAAGAGATAGGACTCAATAGAAGAAAAGTTACTTTAATGACCACGAATATTAGTGAATGATAGGTTTAGAGAACTTAGTGATGACGATTGTATTTTGTGGTTTATAGCTTTTTGGTACTTTATTTATTTTTAAATTTGTTAAAGTACTTGACTCAAAGCGTAGACAGTACTCAGTACACTGTTAAAAGGCCCAAATAATTACTTCATTACTGTCAATCAATCCTAAGCCGTAACATAGGGCTCTAAATGTGGCTTTAACAATGCGCGCCATAAGTAAAAATAGGGACACCATCCATGCGCAACATGGCACTGTTAATACTTTAGTTGTTGATGGAATTAGTCTCTCTGAGAGATACCACAGAGTTCTGAAAACCTAACTACCAGACGGCCTCAGAACCATAAAACCAAGTACCCTCATTGGGAGGTAATGGAATGAGTTGTCTAGTCATAAAAACAAAGACACATGTAAAACCCACGCAATGATTCAAGAAAGTCCAGCATTCACTTCCCTAAAACTTCCCTAAACTGGAAGCAATGTATTAAAAATACATCTACGCCAGCCTAATAGATGAAGAAGGGATGCGAGGCTGGTTAACAGATAGAATCTGTTTATCCCTTAAATCTTTTCCTTGGAGGCCTTCTACAAAACAGTTGCCAAATACGTTTAACACCTGCCCAAGATGAGTATTTTTATTAAGACACCATCTCTAGCTTTTACTCAACCATGAGCCCCAAGACAGGGGGTGTTTTAAGTCGTAGTTAGCTTCTCCCAGCCTTTGTCTAAAAAAGCGTATCATACAAGGCAGCTGGGCATGAACTAGATTGTACTGGGTTACGTATTACGAGTACCAGGATAACCTGACCTGACAGAAATTTGCGGAAAAGCAAATTGTTGAAGTTTTTTTTAGCATTCCGCAAACAATTTGCGGAAAAGCGAATTGTCGAAAAACTTTTTAGCATTTCTATTCATAGACCCATTTAGAAAGTTTGATGCATTTGTTCATGCTTCCTTTGGAAAGGTTATTTAAGAAAACTATTGCATCCTTATTGAAGATTTCAGGGATTCCTCAAGCTTCTAAACACAAGTGTCACTCACAAAGCGCATGCTGTCTTTTTTCATGTGACACAGTTTGTTGATCACGACAACAGATCACTGGGCATCTGTTCAGAGTAAGCAATAGAATCACTTCATCATGACTCCAACTACCACTGGCAATAGTTTAAAAAGCCCAGTAATCATCCGGACTACCCTAAGAATCTTCAAAACTGTTTGATTGATTACAACAACAAGCATTCCTTTTAATTTCTTTGTAGAGAATACTGTATTATAACATATGGTATGTAAGAAATTACCATTCAACATCAACTTTTAAGAAATATATTTAAAATGAGTAGTCTTTTTTTTAAGTTGCTAGGTCTTTAATAAGCTAGAATATGATTTTTTTTAATTTTCTAAAGAAGTTTAATGCTTTTTTGTTTGTTGTTATTTCTAAGTTGTAAGTTTACTGCTTATTTATAGAATAATCATGTCAAAACAAGTTTCAAATATTTTCACTAGAAAATGTAACTAATTTATTCAGAGCAATAAAATCAAAAATTTCAAACTAATTTTTCTTTTACGGATGATAATGTTGATGATGACGATGACGAAGATTTTAAAACTAACTCTAACCCACTTCTACACACTTGTACCCTCATACCCTTAAAGATTTTTCTCGGGAAAAGAGGTTCTAATTAAAAGTCATTTTGTGACAGTGGTTATTTTATTAAAATGTTATGAAAAAAACTTATAATTCAATTTTTAAATGAGTATTTTTTTTTTTAGTTGACTACTTTTATTAAAAAATTTATTATCTCATTTAAAGTTTGATTAATGTTTTGAAACTTCTATATGCAGACGCATTGCGCGGTGCAATTAAATTTTTTTTTGGAAAATGGTTCACATTAACTTCATGTGCGTTTAACTGTTTTAATTGTTTTTTAACAGCTTCTCTAACATTTGTTGCCTGGTAGGTAAAAGTTGAAAAAGTATGTTACCTCATTAATGTGTACCAAAAGATACTTGACATATTGCACTTTGCATGAGACACAAATAGCTAAATTAAGTATATGACTGTTACAATGAGTATTTATAGCTTTTTCATTCAGATTTAAAAAAAAAGAGAACAAACCTTTAGCGTGATTATCGATTGCTCTAGCACCGTCATATCAACGCCCTCTGTAAATATAAAATAATCCTTAACTAATAACACCATTGTGCAACCATTGTGCAACAAAACTGATAAACTCTATTTAACTTTAAATTGACAAACCATATAATAAAAAATAGCTGTTCTTTACTAAAACTATCAGAGGCTTCATCAACAAAAATAGAAAAATGTTTGAAATTTTAAAATTTTTTCATTATTGTGTCAATAATAACTTCTCCAAAACACTTTTTTACCTGATGATGTGGTGTTTTAGATATGTAAGAAGCATCTTTTTTTGATAATATCTAAGCTGATCTTAAAGAACTTTATCACCAGCTTTAACTCGGAAATGTTGCAAACACTTGTTTTTTTAAGAAAACTAAATACTTTACGAGTCGACAAGACTCCTATCTTTAGAAAAAACTATATTTTTTTGTAATATACTTTTCGAATAGATTGATTTTTTTTTTGTCATATTGTAGGACAATGTTTTCAACTTTATGATTAAGTGACATTTAAGGCTTACACTTTTGACATCTAACTTTAGGTGATATTTTAAATATTATAGTAAATGATAAAAATTTCAATGAAAACAAATATACCTTAGGTATATTTATTGATCTAACTAAAGCTTTTGACACGTTGATCATTGCATCTTTTTATAAAAGTTAAAGTATTATGGGGCAATTAATAAGGACTACAATTGCATTAAAAGCTACCTTATTGATAGAACACAATATGAATTCTAAAAATCCCGTGTGGAGTATCACAAGGATCAATTTTAGGCCCTCTCTTATTCTTAGTTTATATAAACAACTTGAGTAATGCATCAGTCAAATTAAATCCAATATGTTTGCAGATGATACATATCTCTTTCTTTCCAACTATAGTATCAAGCAACTTTATGCTGACATGAACTTTGAATTAAATAAGATAAATGACTGGTTTACAGTAAATAAACTCTGATTAAACGTCAAAAAAATAAACTATACATTATTTCATAACAAGTTCCAAGAACTAAACTTTCCCCTTTAATTACCAGATCTGTTTTTAAATAACAAAGAAATAAAACAGGAAGACTCTATAAAGTTCTTAGGAATACTTATTTACAAGCATTTATATTGGCTTCCCCATATTAAATATTTACAATCGAAAGTTTTTAAATTGTCGGTATGATGTAACGAGCTCGTCCTTATGTTAATATACTATGTCTTAAATTAATTTACTTCTCTTTAATTCATTGTTTTATTAATTATGTCAATATTACATGGGGTAGCACGCAACCTATAAAACTTAAAAAAATACATAGTGTTCAAAAACAAGCGTGTAGAATTATTAACGGGAAAAAACAAGGGGAGCACGCTTAAACCCTTAATGAGAGACATGAAAATGATAAATGTTTATGAAATAAATATTTATCAACACCTAATTTCATGTATAAATATACAAATAATCTAACTCTAGCTAATTTTATTAATAAGTTTAAAAAATATAAATGAAAAGTATTTCCTAATAATAATTCAATCAATTTTTTTTTAATTGCCTAAGAAATCAAATAAATATACAGAGTTTTCAATAGCATTTCTAGGATCTAAGATATGGAATTATTTTCAAAAAAATCATTAAATATATTTTTAATTCTGAGGAATAATTATAACTCTAAATTATAAATTAATTATAACTCCGATAAGTTTTTTCTAAATAGTTTTACTTGTATTCTTTAAAGGAAGAAATTGCACACTTATCCTTTTAGTTATTGATGTATTGGTTTATATATTTTAAATCTTTGAGTATTTAAATTGGAAATTTTACATCATACTATTATCTGCAGTTTATTATAACGTTTTGACAATTTTTTTTTTTTTTTTTTTAATTTTTATTTTTTATTTTTTTTTTATTATTTAACTTTTATTTTGCTGATTAAACAATATTACAGTTTTTCATATAAAATGAATAACATCGTAAACATAAAAAACCTTTATATAAAACATTTTTAATCTTTTTAATTTATAATATATATATACTGTTATAATCAGTCAGGGACTCAAAGAAGGTAAGGATGATGCGTTTATCATGACAAGCTTTTCATAGAGCCCCTTTAGTCACTCATTGAAATAAAAACAAAAAAACACTTTAATTTTTAAAGAAAAATAAAAAAATTTTATAAAATTAAAACACATAAGAAGAAGAAAAAAAACAAAAAATAAATAAAAAGAAAAATTACAAAAAAAAAATTAAAAACAAATACTGTAAACTATAATATATATGTCAGGAATTAAGGAGATGCATTTTAGTTTGTTGTTTAAACAATGAAATGCTTTTTAGGTCTTTAATATTTTTATTTTGGAAACGATTCCATATTGATGGACCACGGTTTGTAATTAGAAAACTTGACGGCTGTGATTTAATTTTTCCTAGTTGATAGTCGTTCCTGGTATTTGAACGCAGATTATATTTTTCAGAAAATGATTTAAGAAAGTTATCTGAAAAAACGCTTGGTAGAAGATTGTTTTTATGCTTATACATAAAAATTAATATCTGTAAGTTTCTCAATATCTAGAACCATCATGCTTTTCATTACTGGGGCCGGGTTTACTAACCTATTTAAATAATTAATTGCTTTGCATGCATGGTTTTGCAGACTTTGCAATTTTAGCAATTTGGTTTTATGGGTGCTGGCCCATACAATATTTGCGTACAAAAGCTGACTATGTACAAGACTAAAGTAAAGCATATTACGTGATTTACTATCGAGAAAAGGTCTTGACTTATACAAAACACCTATTACAGAGGACACCTTTGTTTCAAGAAGACCAAATGGTTTCTCCATGACAAATTTTCATCAAATATACTCCCAAAAATTTTGTGTATTTTTCACGTTGAATTTGATTTTTATTAATAAACAGTTTAGGCAGCTTTAACGGAAGATTAATTGATTGTTTTTTTTTATGAAATAGAGTAAAGCTAGTTTTTTTACAATTTAGGGAAAATTTATTTGCTATGAACCAGAGGTTGAAATTTTTGAGTTCAATATTCATAGTTTCAAACAAAGTCTTTGCATCAGGATGATTAAAAAATAAATTTGTATCGTCAGCATACATAATTGTAGAAATTTATTTGCTATGAACCAGAGGTTGAAATTTTTGAGTTCAATATTCATAGTTTCAAACAAAGTCTTTGCATCAGGATGATTAAAAAATAAATTTGTATCGTCAGCATACATAATTGTAGATATTTTTATGCATATCGTTAATATATATTAAAAATAATAATGGACCTAGGATTGAACCCTGAGGAACTCCACACGAAATATCAAGGGCTCCTGACTTTTCTAGTAGTACAAATTGCTTTCTGTTAGACAAGTAGTTTTGAATCCACTTAAATGTTGAGCCTATTACGCCGAAATATTTTAGCTTGGAAAGTAAAATACTGTGATCAACTGTATCAAAGGCCTTGGAAAGATCAATTTTAAGGGGCTCTATGATAAGATTGATGTGGTATTGCATCACCCATATCTTCTTCGAGTCCCGATCTGTTTTTTAAATTGTCTGATTTTATTTGTCTGATTTTTTTTTTTTTTTTTTACGTGAAAATATATACTACTAAAAAATATATACTACTAAAAAATATATACTACTAAAAAATATATACTACTAAAAAATATATACTACTAAAAAGTATATACTACTAAAAAATATACACTACTAAAATATATATACTACTAAAAAATATATACTACTAAAAAATGTATACTACTAAAAAATATATACTACTAAAAAATATATACTACTAAAAAATATATACTACTAAAAAATATATACTACTATAAAATATATACTACTAAAAAAAGTATATATACTTTTTTTATGCTGTTACTTTGTAAAAATATTTAGAGTAAACGTTTTTTACCCGGTAAAAATATAAAAAAGTATCTTTACATATTTCAAAGAAATACCGTAAAAAAAAATAGAAGAAAAGGAGATTATCTCGGAATGTTTTCTTCATGAGTTTGCTTGAAAATGTTTCTCTCTACTTTTTTATACTATTATTCTATTAAGGATATCAAAGTTCTCTCAATATCTTTTGGGATTTTATCACTAAAAACAAAGCGGGTTTTCTTTTTTTCAGTTCCTAAAGATTTCAAAACTTATTTCATTACTATGGTACACATGTTGGAAATCATCAACAAAAAAGTGCTTTACTGTAGGATTGCTCAGTTAAGATCCAATAATGTCATAAGTTAATTTGTTGTCCGAAAAACGAATGAATAAGTTCAATTTATTTTGGTCTATAAATTTTGATACGTTTTGGATTTTAAATAACGAATGCAAAGAGTTTTTGCGATGTTTCGAAAAGTTGAAAAACAATTTTAATGCACTCCTTACAATTTTATTTAGTTTTTGCATGATCACGTCAATGTTTCAGCAAATTTCAAGACCGCAAGCTAATGTGGGTACTGCCAAGGTTGGATATAAACGAGTTATCAATCTTGGATGAACAAATCGGATTCCAGGTTTTTTTTATATACATCTATGAAGTGCAGACTTAGAAATTTCAGCTGAATATGCTGCCTCTCTAAGGTTTATCCCATTTTTCACTTCGGCTGCAGCAACTTTCAAAATGTTTTCGGAAACATGTGGAGTTTTACTTTTTTTTTTATAAACTCTGGGCATGACCTGAAATTTAAAAGAAATTAGATTTGATAAAAAGATATTTATTTGAAATGGTATTAAGGTCACTGTTATTACTATATCTTATATCAGACTATTATGAAATTATGAAATTATGATTTTATTTAAGATTAAAATAACTTTTATGCATGCCTTTTGCTTTTCAAATGCTTTCAAGTTATTGATGTAAAAAGAATTATCAATTTGTTCCAAACAATAATGGTGAATCAAATCAAATTTATCTTTAATAAAGACCTCTCTTTCCAAATTTTGTTTCAAATCCACTGTATAAGAACTAAAACTTAAATTAAATATTTCAATTAAACGTATTAATACTTTTATTTCGAAAACAACAAAAAATCGTAGCTAAAATGTTCTAGAAACTTCCGCAATAAAATAACGCAAAACTGTTAAGGAGAAGTGGGACAGCAACTTTATTCTTTATCCCGGTTCAATCCTATGCCACGGTCGTTTATATATTAGGAAAAAGCGCTGTTTAGGCACGCATGCGCCAGTTAATAGAAAAAAAATTTTGAGCTTTTAAAATGGTTGCGGTTCTTAGCTACGAACTATATTTTAGATAACAACCATTGCTTTCTATGTTATTTGTAGAACTGATTGATTTTACCATACTTTTGACCTAATTCAATAAATTTATATCTTAATTGTATCATAAAACCAATAAAAAATGGAAAAGAAAGTCTTATTTTTACTTAAATTTATATTTTCATTCAGGCTTAATTGTTGCTATTTAGTGATTTTGTTTATTTATTTGAAATCCAATTTCTCAACTTCTGACTGTAGGATTTCCGTAATTTTTTTTTTTAATTTTAGATATATCTTTTCTGTAATTATGATATTTTTCTGGTTGTTGCTTCAACTTTTTTTAGGTGTAAATTCTAGATACTCATTTAATAACATTTTAACAGAGTTAACTACTCAGAACTCTCTCAAAACGTCATGCACTCGAGTGCATGACGTTTTGAGAGAGTTGGGTGCTTTTTAGACTAAGAAGCACCAAACTCTCTCAAAATGTCATTATGTCAGAATCAAGAATTTATACTAAGAATCTTAGTTTAGTTTTTCTATATTTAGATGTTATTAAAATATAACTAAACAAAAAAATATCGCAAACGAACTAGGCACTTATATATGTACGTAAATGATGTGCATGTATAATATACGAATGATGTATCATTTATATGTAATGTATATGCATAAAGCATTATATGCATATTGTATGTATTAATATATGTGTGTGTTGGTGTTTGTGTGTGTGTGTGTGTGTTATGCATATGATGTACCATATTTTATTTATTATATAAACTATAATTTAATTCAAGATTTAGTTCAAATATAGTTTAATTTTATAAATTAAATACAATACATAATATTGTTTACAATAGTTCTCTTAAAAGTTTTAAACATATTCTTAAAGTTTAGCCCACATTAAATTTGTTTATATAATAATTATTAACTAATTTTCTCTCATTGATTCATTACTGTTTTATCTTTAGATGGAACTGCACTACGAAAATTTAAATTACTTGTGCAAGACTTGTGCAAAATGGATTGGAAAAAGACAATATAGTTTGACTAATAATCTTAAAACTATAATAGAGCAAGTGTTTCTTGTTAAATTCGAAGAAATAGAGAACATTCATCCAAAAAATATTTGCCACAAGTGTTATTGCACTATTAATAATGCAAACAAAAGAAGAACAACAACTTCTTTATCTCTGTATACTAACTGGCAACCACATAGCATAAACTGTGCCACGTGTCAGATGGCTGAAAATGTGTGGCATGGTACAGTTTTCACACGTTCACAAAAAAATCTAAACTCATAAAAAAAAGAAATATATCTTGTAAATACAAAAAATGTTGGACAATTGCAATGTTTAACTCAATAAAAGAAAATATATTACCTATACATAATTTAAACATAGGTATTGATATATCAGAACTACAAAATGAATTGAATCCTTTTTTAGAGCTCTGTTTATGTTGTAAATGTAATAAAATACCACAAATGCCTGTTACATTGAAAAGCTGTGAACATTTATTTTGTTTTTTATGTCTTGTGGAAGAAATGAAAAATAAATATATTGATGAGACTTTCTGCCCAAAGTGCAATAAAAAAATTTATATTGATGATATGGTGACCAGTAAAAAAACTAATTCTCTTCTTCAGATGTTAACTCTTGTATGTAATTTATGCAAGCAAAAATTTAATGCATTAAAAGAGTATGAAATATTCAAAACTCATAAAAGCTTATGTCATAACGAATTACTGTTATCAACATCATTACTGACTTCATCAAGTAATTCAAAAAAAAGTATAAATGATATCTTTGAAATAAATAAAGACAGTGATATTCCCCAAGAGCTAGAAGAAGCAGCCCTTCATATTATTAAGCAAAAAATGGCAAAAAGTGGACAAAAAACAATTGAATTTAAAAGTGGAGGACCTCGAGTAAGTCTTTATAAAGATATGTCTTTATAAAGATAAACATTTGAAAATTTATTTTTTATAAATAAATATTTTTGTGTTTTATTTCTACTTTTCAGCCAATGATTTTTACTCATGCACCAAAAGCTTATGTCAATAGTGCTCAGGCAGCACAATCAACATTAAGATTGCGTAATACAAATATTGCAAAGCATTTTGAGACTTTAGCAGGCAATTTAAACGATGCAGTTGCAAATCAAACAAGTAAATTGCTAAATTCATTATCACAAGACACAAGGCACTCCATACTAGATAATGCAGGACTAAACCACTCTGAAATAAGTGCAAGTGTGATGGTTGCAATGAAAACTGATATGGGAGTACCATGGGAAAAACTTAAAATTATGTCTAGGTAAATATATATATTTTTTCCTTGAACAACTTGTTTCACCATCAGAAGGTTCATCAGGAAAGTAGCTTTCTGATGAACTTACTGATGGTGCAACAAGTTGTTGAAAAAAAAAAAAAATCAAACTTTTTTTACACTGTGTTTCATCTATTAAGACAATAGATGAAACACAGTGTAATAAGACTTATCTATTAAGACACATCAGAATTCATTTCTGATGTGTCTTAATAGATAAGTCTAATTGATGATACACAGTGTGAAAAAAGTTTGATAAGTGATTTTCTACTAATTTATATATATATATATATATATATATATATATATATATATATATATATATATATATATATATATATATATATATATATATATATATATTATATTGTTTTTACAGGTGGCTTAAGACTTATAATATATGCACTGCATCAAATGCGTCACAAAGAGTAGTTGCTGAAAATTGGTCAGGCAATGAAGTTATTGTTGAAAATGCTCCTTTCTTTTTTGAAAAAGATGAGAAAGATAAGTTAAAAATTAAGGAAGTTCCTTGGGGTTATATTTCTGATTTACCCAAACATCTATATAGACATCTAGAAGAGTTAGAAAAGTAAGATATTTTAGAATTACAGAAAGATAATAAATAATCATATTATATATATATATATATATATATTATATATATATTATGTATATTATATATATATATATATATATATATATATATATATATATATATATATATATATATATATATATATATATATATATATATATATATATATATATATATATATATATAACTTATAGTTTTTTAGTATTACTTAACTTTTCAGTCCATTATCATTTTTTTTTCTAGTTGCAATGATCTTGTGAATCATAATTTTATTCAAAATAAAGAAATTCACATCAAAATTGGAGGAGATTATGGTGGTGGAAGTTTCAAGATGAGCTACCAGATAGTTAATACCATAAATCCAAATAGTTCTGAAAATAATATTGTTTTTAACATATTTGAATCAAAAGACCTCAGAGCTAATATTAAAGTAGCCATGGCAAGATTTGAAAAACAAATAGAAGCACTACAAATAATGAAATATAAGTATGTTAATAAATTATGATGTATATATATATGATATGATATATATATATATATATATATATATATATATATATATATATATATATATATATATATATATATATATATATATATATATATATATATATACTGTAAAATTTACATGTTAGATATATATATATATCAGGCCTTGTTACGAGATTACGCTGCGTAGCGAAATTGAAATATTGCGTCACTAGCGTCTTTTCAAGTACCGCATTGTAATAGACATTTCTCTAATTCGATTGCGCAACTGATTTCTCAGCTTCAAAAAGAGGCCAATAAGGACAAAATTGTAAACAAACTATATTCGTACTAAATAAAAATGTCTTATTTTAACTCTAGCATTATCAGACTAATATTGAAAAAAAGTGGAAGAGGGAAGTATTACTGTATATCATTGTATAGAAATTCATTTTATAATAACAATATCAAAAAAACTGATATCGGTCCGAACCAACAGAAAAAACTCGATGTTCACAAAGCTTGGTGTAAAAAAAAAATGTTAATATAGACGTAAAGAAGGTGCTAATAATTTTGAAATAATGAAACACACTAAAGTGCGGGAGTTTCACTTTAGGCCTTAGGAGATAAAAATTAGTTGCAGTAAAAAATCTTAAAAAAAGAAATGAAGTATTTTAAAAAAGATTTGTAGTAATTTATGAAAACTAAAAGAGCTTGCCTGAAGAATATAAAAGTTTAAAAATAATCAACGACCAATTGAAAAATAATATTTTTAGTTACAAAAAAGACGATAAATGTTTTAGCTCGTTGACTGGCATGAGATAAGAAATTTTTGGCATTTTATTTGAATATTTAAATCCTAGAAATGAACGTGAAAGTATGAAGTATTATCATCCTGAACATCATTCTAAAGAAAAGTTACCCAAAGAATTGTTTACATATCCTTCATATTTTACATATCTGGTTGTAGGTGAAACATGGTTGACCAACTATTCTTGTTATTAACATGGCTTAGACTTTTGAAAAGAGAGCTATAGAAGAGTTGACATTCTGTAATGATAAAGATTTTTAATATCGGATTTGCTTAAGCTTTTTGGTATAACACGTAATGGAAGAAATCAACTATTACACAAAGAAGTTATAGAAAGTCAAACAATAGCAGCTTTACAAATTCATGTAGAATGTGCCATTTTTACTTTATAGATCCTCTTATAAAACTGTAAAAATACATGAAATGTACTATTTATTATTGAGATAAAATACATTTTTTATAAAAATACTCCAACTTATCTACAACATCTAAAAAATCACATTTATCAAAATTAATGTTTACAATAATAATTCCACTATAAGTAATTTCATAAACAAACATATCTATAAACAAATATTGATTCAGTCCAAATAAACTCATTGCTATTTGGACTTGTGCATAATAGCCAAATGAGTGAATCTTCTTAAGAAATAGTTTCCTGGCAAATTATATATATATATGCATTATTATATATACATATATATACATATATATATGTATATGTATATATATGTATATATATATATATATATATATATATATATATATATATATATATATATATATATATATATATATATATATATATACATATATATATGTATATGTATATATATGTATATATATATATATATATATATATATAATAATGCATATATATATATAATTTGCCAGGAAACTATTTCTTAAGAAGATTCACTCATTTGGCTATTATGCACAAGTCCAAATAGCAATGAGTTTATTTGGACTGAATCAATATTTGTTTATAGATATGTTTGTTTATGAAATTACTTATAGTGGAATTATTATTGTAAACATTAATTTTGATAAATGTGATTTTTTAGACGTTGTAGATAAGTTGGAGTATTTTTATAAAAAATGTATTTTATCTCAATAATAAATAGTACATTTCATTTATTTTTACAGTTTTATAAGAGGATCTATAAAGTAAAAATGGCACATTCTACATGAATTTGTAAAGCTGCTATTGTTTGACTTTCTATAACTTCTTTGTGTAATAGTTGATTTCTTCCATTACGTGTTATACCAAAAAGCTTAAGCAAATCCGATATTAAAAATCTTTATCATTACAGAATGTCAACTCTTCTATAGCTCTCTTTTCAAAAGTCTAAGCCATGTTAATAACAAGAATAGTTGGTCAATCATGTTTCACCTGCAACCAGATATATAAAATATGAAGGATATGTAAACAATTCTTTGGGTAACTTTTCTTTAGAATGATGTTCAGGATGAAAATACTTCATACTTTCACGTTCATTTCTAGGATTTAAATATTCAAATAAAATGCCAAAAATTTCTTATCTCATGCCAGTCAACGAGCTAAAACATTTATCGTCTTTTTTGTAACAAAAAATATTATTTTTCAATTGGTCGTTGATTATTTTTAAACTTTTATATTCTTCAGGCAAGCTCTTTTAGTTTTCATAAATTACTACAAATCTTTTTTAAAATACTTCATTTCTTTTTTTAAGATTTTTTACTGCAACTAATTTTTATCTCCTAAGGCCTAAAGTGAAACTCCCGCACTTTAGTGTGTTTCATTATTTCAAAATTATTAGCACCTTCTTTACGTCTATATTAACATATTTTGTTACACCAAGCTTTGTGAACATCGAGTTTTTTCTGTTGGTTCGGACCGATATCAGTTTTTTTGATATTGTTATTATAAAATGAATTTCTATACAATGATATACAGTAATACTTCCCTCTTCCACTTTTTTTCAATATTAGTCTGATAATGCTAGAGTTAAAATAAGACATTTTTATTTAGTACGAATATAGTTTGTTTACAATTTTGTCCTTATTGGCCTCTTTTTGAAGCTGAGAAATCAGTTGCGCAATCGAATTAGAGAAATGTCTATTAAAGTTTTTTTATTAACGCGTTAAAAATCATACAGTTTTTTTTTTCTCACTATAACAAAAGTTACAAATAAAATCTAAGTTCTTATTTAAAAAATCATTTTTATTATTTTTTTTAAATAAGAACTAAATTTTATTTTGACGAACGTCTTTAAAACTTTATGTTATTAAATTAACAATAAACAAAATATCTTATTAATAAAATATTTACATCAAAATAAGTCGTGCATTTTTTAAACTACAATGACTAAAAATAATTTTTATATTTAAAAGGAATTTATATATTTAATTCCTTAAGATAAAACTTAAAACACTTTATTTTTTTAACTAATTTTTAACAACAACAAAAAAAATTATGAAACAAACTGTTTCTTTAACAAAAAATCTATTACTTTACAATTGGGGTTAAATGCTTTTTTTCTTCCTAATAAACGTTACGTTACGTCACGTTAACGACAATCAAAAGATTTAAATAAAGATAATTTAACGACAATCAAAAAATTTAAATAAAGATAATTTAAAAGAGTTTTTGCGTAGCACAAAACTGATGAACGCGTAGGCAAATCGCCTTTCCGCAAGCAAAATGCGAGCTGCGTAACCCTTCTTAACAAGGCCTGATATATATATATATATATATATATATATATATATATATATATATATATATATATATATATATATATATATATATATATATATATATATATATATATATATATATATATATATATATATATATATATATATATATATATATATATATATATATATATATATATATATAGTATATATATATATATGTATTATATATATAGATATATATATATATATATATATATATATATATATATATATATATATATATATTTATATATATATAAATATATATATATGTATATATATATATATATATATATATATATATATATATATATATATATATATATATATATATATATGTATATATATATATATATATATATGTATATATATATATATATATATATATGTATATATATATATATATTTAATGTTTGTTTACATTCTTATAGTGTTAATAGTATCAGAGTATTTATTTTTGGAGATTATGAATTCCTTTGTTCACTGTATGGAATTTCCGGAGCCTCAGGTGAGCAGTTTCATTACTTTTATCTTAATTTTTTTAATTATGTATTTCAGGACAGGATTTCAAGACAAAATAAACTTAAGTTGGGTAGGTCTTTAGAACTGCCCAGGAGGCTGATAATGTCTGACCACTAAATCCTGCTTTGTTCATTCACCTCACCAAAATAGGATTAGTATTTAATAGTTGGTAGTTTTTTAGGTAAACATTGTTGTTTATTCTGTTACGCAACCACAAATGAAATGAAGGTTTGCAAAAAAGAAAGAACAGGCATAGAATCTCGTACCTTGGAAAATCTGCAAGCTGATTTTGAAAGATTTATGAAAGATGCTGGCATTAAGAAAAAGGCCAAGTTTTATAATAATGTTATAGCAGAGCCTATCCTGAGAATACCTTTAAACCAGGTTAGTTTTTGTTTTACATTTTGTTAATATTTAATCCATAGTTATTTCCCATAGAATCACATTGACTATATTTAAATAATAAATTTATTTTGTTCTCTGCATAATTAGGTGTCTTTACCAAGTCTGCATATTGCTCTTGGTGTTTATCTCAAGTTTTTTAACATGTTTGAGGAAGAAGCCCATGAAGTGGACATTATGATGGCAGCATCATTAAAAAATAAAAATTGTCTTTTATCTCAACCGTATCAAGACTATATTTTAAAACAACAAAAAATTTTGAATCTAAAAAGGTGCATTGATAAACTAGATGACCAAATCCAGCTGGTTAATGATACTGTAGCTATAGCCATATTGAATAATGAAGATTGTGTAGAAAATATTCAGTCACTTTACATCCCTCAACTCAATTTGCTAAACGAAACAAAAATGGAAAAAGTAAAAATTGTTATAAAATTTAATAAATATAACTTTGTGAAAATAAGATTGTTTTATGTTATTTTTGACATGCGGATAAAAAACATGTTTTTTTAGGTTAGAGAGTGTAATGGTTTGGAAAACGAACTGATTTTTAAGAAAAGTGAGGGACCATGCATTCAACAGATTGAGTTGATTTTGCAAAAACTCAAGGTACAGCGACAAGCATATCATGGGAAAAGTTTTATAGGAAACCATGTACATAAAATGCTAAAAGTAAATACGTGCTATATGTTTTACATATAATATTTTATATTTTTATATATAATATATATTTAATAATTATTATAATAATAATGATGATGACGGTGATAGTGCTGATGATAAAATAATAGTGATAATTATAAGCTGAAAGTACCAAGTAATGTATCATTTGTGTATTTTCAGAAAAAATCTATATTAGAGCTTTGTAATTCTGTTCCGCTTCTTGTTTATAACAATGGATTGTCTGGAACAACTGTTCATGAAAAATCAGTTGAAATCAGTAGCAAGTATAAACAACTTTTCAATAAGCTTTCCAATTGTTATAGCATATTTTCTTCAAAAAGTACTATGACAATAATTGAATTAACACAACTAGGTATGTTTTATGTAATAGTTTTGTAAATAAAATAGTTACTATTTTAAATAATTATTTTGTATTTGTTTAACATTGTAGTGCCTCTTTACTGCTTGTTTTATTGTATTGCATTAAATTTTTCTCACATAAACGTAAAAATCTAATTATGTAATAATTAATAGCTATATTTTAAATTTTATGGTATAGTTGACAACTATAAACTAAATTGCAAAAACCTAAACAATAAATTATATAATAAGAATAAAGACATAATATAATGTAATTTTTTTTCTTCTGCTTAACCATTTGATAACTGTGTTTTTGTATACAGAAACATATGTTGATAATTTAATGCAATTTTATCATGCCAAATGGCCTCAGGGTTCAGTGCCACCTAAGTTGCACATGATGGAAGATCATGCGATACCATTCTTACAAAAATGGGGTGCTGGCTTTGGATTCTATGGTGAACAAGGAGGTGAATCAATTCATCATGAGTTCAACAAATTAAAGATTATATATCAATCTATTCCTTCACCAACAATGCGATTAAAAAGCATCCTTAAATCGCACCATCTAAAAACTAATCCTAAAAATAGAGCGCTGAGACCTAAAATTAAAAAAAGAAAAAGGAAATGATATCTGTGTTACATTTTAAAAATTATATGTCAATAAAAAAAAGTCAAAAAAGAAAATGTAAATAATTTAAAATTGATATTTATTTTTGACTTTATATAAAAAATAAAGTTTTATTTATTTCAGAAAACTTTTTTATTTGAATTATTTTTATGTATATATAGCAAATATAAAAAGTTGAAAAAAGAAAATATAAATAATTTAAAAGAGGTATTTATTTATAACTTTATATAAAGAAAGAATTTTTTACATTGCAGAAAGCTATATTTTTAAGAAATGACACCTGTCATTTCTTATGGGTATTATTCTTGTTTTTATCAACATAAAAAAAAATTATATTTTGTTAAAATAGTTACTAATAAGAGGATATAAAGTAATAGGATTAAATGTAAATATGCTACAAATAATTTAAGCAAGGTAGTTATGTTAGTTTTTAAATAAATGTAACAAATTTATAATCATTCAAAATTTCTTAAACTAAAAAGTTGAGTAATATGAGAATATTATGTATCCAAAATAGTAAAAAATTTTCAAATAATTATATCCATTGTATATTGCTAATAAACACCATAAAAGTATAAGGTAATTCAAAGAACTTACCGATAACAAAAAATTAACTGTATTTTTATCCTCAATTGTCAAATCCAATTGATTGTAATCCAAGAAAGTTAAATACCATATTCTTTATTTTTCATATTTCAAAGAATTTTTTCAAATTTGTGTCAATGAATCAAAAATCAATCAACATCTCAATTGATTTTGTATCTATCAACACAACAAAATGTACATACAATAAACCATGTTACTTCCATCTAAAAGAGAAGAAAAACACACACATATATATAAATATATAAATTAGTAAAAACTCTTATTAAATTTTTTTCTTCACAGAAGAAAAAAATTATATAAGCATTTTTGCTAATTTATTATTGCTCTGTTCTTTAATAACATTGAGCACTCTATTTGTAGAATACACTAACATAATTTATATATATAAATATATATATATATTTATGTATATATATATATATTTATATGTGTGTGTATATTTATATGTGTGTGCGTGTATATATATATATATATATATATATATTTTATTATTATTATTATTATTATTGTTATTATTATTATTTAGATGGAGATAATTATGGAATAACTCATTAGTCAGATAACAAAGTATACAATATTAATTTTAAGATAAGTAAGAAAAATTAAAAGTAATAATAAAAAATGAAACTTTATTATATTAGGACATAGTCCTATCAGTAAAAGCATACTTTTAAGCCAAAAAAAAGCTGAAGCAATAAATAAAAAAATATCATTAATATGGAATATATTTATCTTAAGTTTAAAAAAAAAAATTTTGAATTCCTACAGTCAGATTTTTAAAAAATCGAATTTAAATAAATAAACAAATCTGTGTTTTACTCTAAAAAGTAACTAACTAGAGATGAAGTTTAAGCGCGCTAAGACCATTTTAATACTATTTTATTGATGTAATTATGAAATTATATGTATTAATATACTGATATAAGTTAAAAACAAGAGTACAGCATTATATTTCAAAGAAAATGTTAACAAATTAACGGTTGTCATATAAAATATTTTATGTCGTTAAGAGCCGCAGCCATTTTAAAAGTTCAAGACTTTTTTAAAAATTTTAACGCATGCGTGCCTAAACATAGCGCTTGTAAACGACCGTGATGTTGGGACGACGAAATAAAACTAAAATTACCGCCACACAGTTAAAGCTAAAATATAAATTTAAGTACTAAATGTTTGATGATAAGTGCATTTCCCTATAAAATAGAAAAAAGGTGCAACAACAGTCAAAAATAAATACATACATGAGTTACTAGACTGTCAGCAAAAGTACTTTTTGGGTTACTTTTAGAAAAAAGGGTTTTCACCGCGCTCAGAGAGGGGAAAGGATAAAGAGAGCACATGAAATACGTTTACATTAAAAAACAGTAATTATGCGCTGCTGCGAAATAAAATTATAGGGTATCCCACTTCTCCCGCGTCTCACTTCTCCTCACTCTCTTCTACAAATCTAGAGATATTTTAAACAAAAAGCAATTAACATAATTATATTACTCTTTTATTCACACTCATATCAACTATGCAAATATTATATGGGGAAGTACACATAAAGCTAAGCTTAAATCTCTTTCTCGGCATCAGAAACACGCAGCTCGCATAATAAATTTTAATCGTTTTTTGTACTCTGAACCGCTTTTTAAAGAAATGAACGCCTTAAATGTTTATCAACTAAATATATTTAATTTTTTGTGTTTTATGTGCAAATGTAAAGAACGTTTTTGTTAACCTTTACAAAATTAAACCCCAAAACAAATATAACCTACGTAATAATAGCATTTTAGAAAGATCTTTTTGCAATAATAAACAAGCTCAATTTTGCAAATCTTATCGTTGACCTTTTCTCTGGAATGAAATAATACGGCCTAATTTTGTTTTTTCATCTGAATTGTCCTATTCCTTTTTCAAACAATCTATTAAAAAAAATCCTTTTTTCAACAAAAAATATTCTTGATTTTTTCAAGAATATTTTTTGTTGAAAAAAGGATTTTTTCAACAAACTCAATATGCATAACAAATCAATATGCACTATAGTAATCTTCAGTTACTATACTGCATATTGATTTGTTATGCTTTATTTTGAGTTTCACTTCTGAAGTATGAAGAGTATTAAATTTATGATATACTAAGTGATTATATATTTTCGGTATATATTTATTTTATATAGTATATAGGGCTTCGTGATAAAGTCATTACGATCTTCTTGAAGTCCTACCCGTATGATATTATAAATCTTAGTGTAAATAATATTATACGGCAAATAAAATAAATAAAGAAAAAAAAAAAGAAAAAGAAAAAATTAATAATATTCCAGTTATAGCTTCTTAAAATATGAATTAATGCAAAATAAGCAAATTGACTAAAATTCGTCTGATTTTCAAAGTACCGCCATGGCCGAACGACAAATATTTAGACCAAAATATTTTGTATTTATCATTACATCTATTATACAAAGCATATATGTAAAAAAGAACGGAATTAGTGACATATATTAGTATTTTTTTCTTCAAAGTTGTCTGATTCTTAGAGACAATCACACTTAATATTTTTTCAAAATTATTTGCAATATATTTTTTTTCTTCTAGCTTTTTAGTTAAAACGTATTGCCTATGATTATTGTTTTGAGATAACAGTTTTGCAGAAATATTTTTAAACCATTTTGTATCGATTATAAGTAATAGAGTTGAAATAGTTTTTAAACCCGGTATCTCTCCATTTTCGAAAGTGATAAGAAAGAGTCCACCAGTATTTTGAATATATAGATTAATTTTTTCTCGCGAAGAATTCACAGTAGACTGCAATTGCTCTATTAGAATAATAAATATGTTGTGTTTGTTAAATATATATTAAGTATGTTAAACATGTTGTTCTATTACTAATTTATATGGGAATATATATTTGTGTGAGCTCATTTTTATAGTTCCCAGTTGTGAAGTTCAGGTTATCAAAATTAGCGTTTAAAAAATAGAATCGCTATCATTCCAGGCTTGAATTGAAATATAGGTATTTTCCAATATCTTATCAATACTTTCTTGAAATTGGAAACCAGTAGTTTAATTAATATTGATATTGGTAAGTGATCGCTAATATTTTTTGAGAAAAGAGAATTTTAAAAGGAGACATTTAATAATAAAAGATATATTTTTTAGGAGAGCAATGTGATCTATGTAGGAGAAATTTGGTAATTTAAGATGCATATATGTGTAAGTGTGACCAGAGATATGCCTATGTGTGACCAGAGCTTTTAGTTACACCAACTAGTTCTAGTTTGTTTGACTCTATAAAATTAGATAAAACCTTGAGTAGTTCTTTTTCACGAAGCTTGGTTTTTTTAATAAATCATACAATCTGTTATGAAAAGATTGGAAATCACCAAGTACAACAAATTCAGCACAACATTTATAGCTTTCTATAAGTCCTTTTATTGTGTTTAACTGACTTTTGTATTCATTCAGCAATATTTGATTATTAATTTTTTGGTTAGTTTGATTGCAAAATATGGTCATCTTCATAAAAAAATATAATATCTTTAAATAGATTTCTTCGAATAAAGAAAGCATAACTTCAAATGGTCGACCATGTGCGTGCTTGTTTGCTTGGTGAAAATAAATAAAGAGAGAGCTTTTATATATAAGGTAAGTATGGGTATTAAGGCCCACCTAAAAAAATGAAAATGTAAAGAAATGCTGATTTTTTTTTGCTGCCAGTGATAAAACCAGATAACTCTAATATATTAATGTCGAAAAAAGTTTCACAATTTATTTTTTCCCTAAGTTTGGATTAGTGGGCCTTATTACCAGCCGGGCCTTAATACCCACACTTACCTTATTTATTATTAGATAGTTTTCAGGTTTTGATAGTGTTCGCATGCAAAAGTATGCAAACAATGTTATGAGAAATTATTAACGACTTAGAATATTCAAGATTTAATTTGAAGCCCATTGCAATTAAAAGTGCACAAACTGAATGTTATTGAAAGGTTTTCTTCTTTTAATCCATCTTTTAATCATCAAGGTTTTATTCTTTTAATCCTGTTTATTGAAAGCTTATAAAATCTTATATACTGTTATAATAATATTGGAGAAAAAAGGTTTATAATAATTGAAATACGCATGCATTTTTGTTATTTGTTCTTAAATGACCGAACTTACTTGGTGAGCGAACTTAGGCGATTTTACGGTATATAAAATAAAACTTTAGTTAATATATATTATTATAAGTAAAAACACTACAAAGTCATTTCTTTTAAAATTTCACATAAAGTTCGCAAATTTTTACTTTTATATCGGTATTGCAAAGCGAGTAATTAACATTGAAACCATTAAAAGCGAATTAAAAACTTCATCCTTTTTTTTTTAATTGTTTAACCCTTTTCTTGAGCGCCAAAATAACTTTGATGAAATTTGTACATTAATTTTGAGATTAAAAATAGAATCATATATATATACAGTGCTGGCCAAAAAGATCTGACCGCTAAGGTTTTTAGACAAAAACGTAATACCACTTCAATTTAATGATAATATGATTGAATTAAACGCAACAAACAACATTCAAATAAGCCAATGACACACTTTCGAAGAAACCAACCAGTATTTCACATCCGAAAAGAGTTTCTAGTTCCTCAAATGTCTTCCTCCGGCTTTGAGGACAGCTTCTATTGTTCGAGGCATAGAGGCAACAAGAGAGTCACAGTAATCAGGCTTTAGTTTTTGGGACCACTACTCCAATATAACCTCCTTCAAAGTTGTCGCCGAAGTCGAGTTTGCTTTTGCCATTTCTGTTTTTAATTTTACCCAGCAATTTTCAATCGGGTTTAAATCCGTTAATGAGCCTGGCCACGGAGCAAGAGCATTGATGGAATTCTCTTGAAACCATGTCTTGACGATCTTTGCCTGATGACATGGTGCGCCCTATGCATAAAGATATCACAGTTGCGAGTTCTGAGCCAAATAGAAACATTTTTTTTATTATTAGCATATAATTAACAGCTTTGATAGTTTCACCTGACGCCATGAGATGGATTCCCGCTCGACCTCTGGCAGTAATTGCTCCCCAAATCATAATTGCAGGGCAATGTTTTACCGCTGATGCAACATAACGGGCATTGTAGCGTGTGTTTGGTGGCCGTCGAACATTCACTTTATGCTTTGTAAATTGTTTCACCTGCGATTCGTCTGAGAACACGACACGTCGCCACATTGCCACGGTCCAATTTTTATGTGCTTTACAAAAATTGTGGCGGTCACGAATATTTTTCTGAGATTTTTCGTGGTTTTAATGCAACGCGATAGGATTGAAGACTGAAATCTTCCCAAGACGTCGCCGAATGGTGCGAGAGCTCTCATTCACATCAGGAGGCAGTTCATTGAGAATTTGTGAAGATGATGCCAGTGAATCCTTCGTGGCTGCACAGCGGATTATAGCGTCAGTTTTTAATGTGGTACATCTCGGTCTGCCACTGGATCTTTCTGCAGCGCTGGTGACTGTTGACTTGATGTGCTGAATGACGTCGTGAACAGTTGTCTTAGGCATTTATAAACATGCGGCAATTGCACGTTCAGACTTCTCGTCTTCCATCAAAAGTTGTATTATATATTTAGCACGTTTTCCAGGTGATGTTGTCGCCATAGTCAAATGCAAATAGTAATTCACAGCCACGCATACAATGGTATATATAACTATGGTACAACTATTTTTATAGGCTGATAAATAGCCAATCACGTATGCAAAGCGTGATGGTGAAATTCCGAGGAAAGCGCCTCCACTACAATGTACATATAGTATACATAGATAAATAATGCGTGGTCGGATCTTTTTGGCCACCTCTGTATATATATATATATATATATATATATATATATATATATATATACTATATATATATATATATATATATATATATATATATATATATATATATATATATATATATATATATATATATGTATGTATATATATATACAGGGTGGATGCTCGAAATCCAGACTTTTTTGACACAAAATAAAAACTACAATAAAAGTATTAGTTTCAAAGCTATATTTCTGAAATTTTAAACAGTAATGTATACATATAAGAGCTTTCATTTCACTCAATCCAGCTGTCTTTAGCTTCAATGACTTGCTCGATACGCTTCCTAAACCTGGAGCAGGCGTAATCCAGTTCATCGGCCAACATGTTGGCAGCTGCAGTAGTAATTGCTCGCTTTAGAGATTCAACAGTGTTGTGACTTAATTTATTGGTCTCACGTTCCAAAGTTCCCCAGACATAATAGTCCAATGGATTGAGATCTGGTGAGTTTGGAGACCAAAAGTGCTTCGACCAGAACATTGGGAGATTCTCTTCAAGCTAACGCTGTACCAAATTGGAGGTATGAGCAGGAGCTGATTCTTGCTGAAACACATATGGCCTAACATTGGAACACTTGTCCATCCAAGGTTTCACCACCTTAATCAAAAGGTCAAAGTAGACTTCTTTGTTGACATTTTGGCCCTTCAGGAAGAAGTGTGGTGGTATGACATGGCCTTTGCTGGAAACAGGCATAAAGACATGGACAGAAGCTGGAAATTTTGTCTGACCAATCACTGGGACATCTTCTGGGTCCAGAGCCAACCATCTGTCATTTCTTCTGTTCACTTTGGCATCCACAGTAAAAATTTTCTCATCGCTGAAAAAACGAAGTTTACTGGCAGCTTCATGTTTTATTGATGCTAAAAGAACGGAACACTTAGCTACTCTCTTCTCCTTCATTAAAGCCGAAAGCATCTGCCTAACTTTCAGGACATAGGACTTGTACCTAAGGTCATCACAGATCAGTCCTCTCATGGTGTAATGAGACACATTCATATCTTTGCTCAGTTTCCTGATGGAGGTGCTGGGGTTTTTGTTGATCGACTTCTGTACTCTGCTGATGAAAGCCTTATTCCTGATTGGTTTGTGACCAGTCTTTTCTTATCGTTCTACAGACTTTGCATCATCATTAAACCTCTTTGCAATATCATAAACTATGCTTTTTGGGAAGCCAAACC